>NW_017732850.1:93213-97167 GCF_001890085.2 Hipposideros armiger | reverse complement strand
GACGTTGCTTCACTGGCCCAAGTTGGCACCATCATTGCGCTCTTCCCGGGTGAGGCAGATCAGTCGCCGGTTTCTGGACGGCCGCTCACCGCGGCTGCTGGCCACTCACCCTGGCTCCTGGCTACATGCGGTAACTCATGGCAGCCCACTGCCACAGGGGCTGCAGCCTACGCCATCACCAGCGACTCACGACAGCCCAGCTCCAGGTTGAGCTGTTGTTCAGCATGTTTGATTTTTTTTATATTGAACGCCTTCTCCCTTCTGGCTGTTATCTTGGAGCATCAGGAGAAGAGAGGATCTGGTGACACATCAACAATGCAGTGGCTCCTTCCCACTTCGACTCCATCTACTTCTGCCTGGGCTCCCCCACGGGCCTCACGGACCACAGAGAAGTGTTAAGGGCAGAGTTGTCCTTTGTTTAGGAGAAGATGAATTTTCTCTGAGGTCTTTATTATCTTATTTGAAGTTTGAAATGTTCCTGCTACCTTGACATAAAGGTCCTTCGACGACTGATCTAAGAACATTCCCAGTGTTTCAAAGTTGGCAAAATAGAAAAAGATGTTTTGGAAACAGGGGGAGAGGGAATAGAAAATGAAATCAACTCTTCTATGAAATGTACTTTTTAAATATTTTTCCTATTAAAAAGTCATACATGTTGGGGGAGAGGGGTTGTCACTTCGAGGGGTAAAAAGTATATCTATTGCACTGTGTTGTACAGATGAAACTAATTCTAAAAAATGTGTATTTCATAATAAAAAATAATTTAATAAAAAAAAGTTATACATGTGTATCGCAGAGATTAGGAAATACAGCTAAATTGAACAGAAGTCCCACTACCCAGAGGTACTCACTGTGAACATTATAACATAGCTACTTCCAGTGTTTTTAGAATGCATTTAGGCATATAAAAGCGTTTCAGTTTGATAAATAGGACACCCAGCCATTGAAGTTGGTTTTAGGGAAGAAAGAATCTCTCTGAGGACAAGAGAAGGTGTCCAGAAAGAAGAGTTACCCAGGGCAACTTGAAACAAGAAAGAAGAGACAAGAAAATCCAGATCTTGGTATTTCCAGACAACTCTGTTTGAAACTGAGGATTGAGAGGGCTGGGGGAGGGGAGGAGCAGACAGGTTTAGATATAATGAGAGATTCTGTAGTGAAGGGCCCTGGTTCCCAAGTGTTTCTTTTAGAACTGGTTTCTGCTGAAGTGTATTGTGTTGTTGCTAGCAAGTCTCTGATTTGGATCTTTTTCTTGGAATGAGGGATGGATGGATGGATGGATGGATGGATGGATGGATGGATGGAACTCTAGCATTCATTGTGCATCTATTTGGGGCCAGGCCTAGGTGATTTCATAATTGTTATCTCATTTAATCCTCACAAACACCTGTGGGGTGGGTATTACACTCCTTTTTACAGATGAGGAAACCTAGGATAAGAGAGTTAAAGTAATTTACCCAGTAAGTTGTGGATTTTAAACCCAAATCCCACAATCCTTCAGCCTATCATGGGGGCAGACATGTTTTTTCCTGAGTGTCTCTGTACCCCAAGTACCCAGTCACTTTAGCACTTGCACAGCACCAGGGTTTCCTGCAGGTTTCTTTCCACTGCTCAGAAACTCGGGTGCCCAGGCCCATTCAGTGCCTTTGGCAGAGCCACCATATCCCTATGAATCCTTCTCAATGACTCGTTACAAGTTCAGAGATAAGGCCTTTGCCAGACCTGAGCCCAGGGTCCAGGCTAAGGAAGGGACTATTCATTCTGTGTTTGGTTCCTGCTCCTCATCCTTGGCCAAACAGCCTGGCCTTTGGACAGAAGTCAGCCTGTCAGCTTTCCGGAACATCTGAGTAAATTATAATCACTTCCTTATCCATGTACCGGCTCAGCCCTACAAGGGACGTTTGTGTGTTGGCCATGAATTGTTTCTTCTTACACAACACTGAACAGTGCAGCTCCCTGCCACCGACCTGTCCCTGGGCAGTGTCACTAGTCCCAGGGCCTGCCAGAGGCCCACCAGGGTGCAAAGACTGGCCAGCCTTTGGGCGTTCCCTTGAAAGACATTCGCTGGGTAGTCATGACAAGCCGGGCAGCTAGATGCTGAGAGAAGCTGCTGGAGGTGGTACAGGGCCCCCTCCACACCTAACCCCACTCCACTTCCCCGGCGCCAGGTCCCACACCTACTCCCCTGACCCAGGCACCAAGAGAACCCTCTTTGTCTGTTGTAGTCAGCCCCAGTTAGGGGTGGAGTTTTATAAGCAGGACTGTCAATCTTCTAAATCCTCTACAAACACCACCTGTGGATGGAGCCAGGGAAAGGCACAAAGGGGGCTTGTCTGTATTACAGTCAAGGTTGGGCTGGAAAAACCTTTCCATGCATTTTGCTGTTGGTTCAGGCTCCTTCCTTCTAACTCACGGTTGACAGAAGTGGGAGGCATGGCTCCGGGGTGGGGAGGGAGGGNGCGTCACTGGCCCTCATATGTGGGATCCGAACCGGGGCCCTCTGGCATCCCAAGCGAGTTCTTAACCATCGCGCCACTCGGCCGGCCCGCTGCTTTCCTTTTAGATGGGCCAGCTCCTCCAGGCCAGGCAGGGAGTGGACAGGGCTTGTCCCTGACCCTGGAGAGACTCTCTATCATGGGGCAACTCAGCTTTATTGAGGAAGTCACAGATTTTCCCAAGGGTGGGACTGATCCCTTTGGTTTAGAGCAATGGTTCTCGACAGGGGTTGATGGTGCCCCCAGAGGATTTTTGGTTGTGTCTGGACAATTTGGGCTATCACAACTGGGCGAGTGTTACTGGCATCTAGTGGGTAGAGGCCTGGGATGCTGCTAAACATCCTACAATGCACAGGATGGCCCCACATACATACATGCCACAAAGAATTATCTAGCCCACAACTTCAGTAGGCCAAGGATGAGAGACAGCCATGAACAGGTTGATTTGGCCTTCCTTGCACTCCTCTTCCTATTTATTATCCCTATGAGGTGCACCTCTCCTTCTCATTCCATGTGAGTCTGGTGGGGGTACTAGAGTGGGGTCCCTCTCCCCAGAGCTCAAACATTAGAGCCAGGGCATCTTGTGCCCCCACCTCACCCCACCATGCTTTTGGGCATCTGAACTCCTTCCCTCTCTGATCCTGGTCCCCATCTCTCTGGGGTTTTCCAGCTACGGAGGGGTTCTATGGTATTTTCTACATCAATTCATACATTGTAAGAGATTGGCAAATGTTTTTATTGTGGTTGAATACACATAAAATTTACCATTTAAACCATTTTTAAGTGTCCAGGTCAGTAACGTTAAGAATATTCATAATATTGTGCAATATTACTGCTATCTGGCTCCAGGACTTTTTCATTACCCCAACAGAAGCCCCATACCTCACACCCAGTAGACAGTCACTTCCAGTATTTTATCCCATTTAATTTATTGACCTTAAAAATGTTTTTGCATACAGAAGTTTTCTATTTCATGCTATCATTCTGTCCATATTCCACTTTATGGTTTTGTCTAGTTCTTCCAAAGTTAGATCATTCAACACTCTACAGAGTTCTGATATCCAACTGTATGCTCTCCGAGTTTTCCTGTTTTGTTTTTTTAATCAGCTTTATTGAGGCATAATTTACATACAATAAAAGTATCAATGTTAACAGTACAAGTTGATAAGTTTGGGGGGGTTTTTTTGTTTTTGTTTTTTGTTTTTTTAAATATTTTTATTGGGGAATTGGGGGGATGGGAACAGTGCTGGGGAATTGGGGGAAAGGAAACAGACAAGTTGCTGTCCTTTTGTTCTTCAGTCTAGCTGTGGAGGACGTTGCTTCACTGGCCCAAGTTGGCACCATCATTGCACTCTTCTCTGGCAAGGCAGATCAGTCGCAGGCTTCTGGACGGCCGCTCACTGCGGCTGCTGGCCGCTCACGCTGGCTTCTGGCTGCTCACGCTGGCTGCTGGCTACACACG
>NW_017732850.1:64587-89438 GCF_001890085.2 Hipposideros armiger | reverse complement strand
GTAGAGGGGGCTTGGGAGGCATCCCATGGGGGTGAGTGGAGTGATTTGTGCTGTCTACCTCAGGGAAATGTGGGTGGGCTCTGGAATACACACACACACACACACACACACACACACACACACACGCACACACACACACACAGCCTAGGCAGGGGCATCTGGACAGGAGTGGGTCCTGGCATAGGGCTGCATGAAGTAGAGGCCCTGGTCACTTGGTTATTTGGGGAGATGGGGGCTGCTGTCTGTCTAACACTGGAGGAGTTGAGATTTCTGAGGGGGTTCTGCAATTGGGGTTATTATGAAGAAGAAATAGCCGGAGAATTCATTAGCAAAATAACACAGGAAAGTGATTAACGAGGTAAAGCTATTAAGCAAGTCAAGGAATCTGAAAGGCCGGAAACCTCCACCAGGACACAGATGCGAAGTTCCTAAGTGTCCAGCGCGGCCTATCCAGGAGGGAGCCCTCCCCACAAAGGCAGAGGGGCAGGGAGGAGGCAGGACACAGGGAAGTAGGAGGGAGAGCAGAGGACTGGGCTCTGAAGGTGACTCCATGGGGAGAAGGAATAACCATTCCAGAACCCTGGGTGTGTGGCTAAAAGAGCAAGCTTTCTCAGGCAGGGGGCTGATCCCAGTCCCCCCAGACTTAACTCAGGGGCTGCCTGGGCTTGCCTGGCCCCTGGAAGGGCAGAGACTGCAGACCTGACAAGTCCACCACCAACCTCTCCCTCTATCTGGGGCTGACACCTTCATTCAGTCTTGAGTTCTTGGCTTTGAACCTGGACAGGCCTTGTGGCCCCTCTCAGTAAAAGTGACAGCCACCTCCAGGAAAGAGAGGGGTGTGGGAGACACAGCTCAGCCCCAAGTGAGTGGTCCTCCCCCATAGCCCTCATGGGCTCTGGAATAAAAGAAGGACCACCTTGCCTTACATGGGAGTTTATTATGACCAGTTCCCACTGTGTCTCTCCTAGAGAAAGTCCTGAACTGGCTCTGATACACAGGGCTTTGTCTTCCTTCTAAGACACAGCCAAAGGGCGCTGGCCACCAAGTCGGTGGGAGTTCCCAGGGTCCCTGTGGACTACCCTGGCATCACCAGCAGGGAGAGTAGGAGGTGGTGGACACACCACTGGCCAGAGGTCAAGGCCTAATGCCTCCAGTTAGTGGGAAGAGATTGAATTTTTTTTTTTTAGCTGAGCCATCCTGCCACCTGTTGGCAGCTCAGCTCGGTCCAGGCATCCAACCACTATTGCTCAGAGCTCGCACTCTTGAGCAAGCTCTTAACCAACTGAGCCACTTGGCCAGCCTGGGAAGAGATTGAAAATCACGGGGCTCCTAGGGGCTGGGGACCTTGGGTTAACTGAGTCATTATTGGGATGACTAACTAACTTATCATCCAACTTTTGGGACACTTATGAGAGTATTAATAATTACACCAGGACAGGCATCACTCAAGACTGTTCCAAGCAAGACAGAACATGCAGTGACCATAACGGTGAACATATGCAGAAGAAATGCCAGGTCAAACTGCCTAGGGCAGTGCTTCTTAAACTTTCTGTGGTAAAGGAATTTTTTCCCCCAATCTATTGTATTATGGTTGGATACTATATTAATCTGCTCAGGCTGTCATAACAAATACCACAGACTGGGCTGCTTAAACAAAGGAAATTTAATTTCTCACAGTTCTGGCGACTAGAAGTCCAAGATCACGGTGTCTCCGAGACCTCTCTCCTTGGTTTGCAAATGACCATCTTCTTCCATGTCCTTGCATAATCTTTCCTCTGTGCACAGCACACGTCTATGTCCAAATTTCCTCTTCTTATAAGGACACCAGTTGTATTGGATTAGGGCCCACCCATGTGGTCTCATTTTGCCTTCATTTGGAGTAGAATCATGTGAGGAGCCCCGCTCAGGTGTGCTAATATTAGCTAATGTGTACCGCTGAGAGCGGACATTCTGAGATGGACTCTTTGATATGTAAATCTAAGTGATGAGATGAGTAAATTTGCATAGGGCCAAGCAGCAAGCCTAAAAGGAACTGTCCTTACAGCCTTTCTGGGGTCCCCAGTGAAATGGCCACTACTTCCTAGTATGAGGATTAAACACAGTATTTCTTAGCAACACACCATGATACACATGATACTCAGGGTAGGTGACAAACAGTGCCAGCACAGGTAAATATCAGTAGCATTTCCTGGAGCTCATATCATCACACAACAGAAAATTTGAAAGATGTTACTCATGTGTAGGAAACTTAAAGCAACTAAAAGGATCAAATGCAATATCCACCAATAGGAGAAAAATACAAGCTACGGGAGTAAAACCCCATGGTGAATGTAACATAAAATAGCTGAACTGTATAGGATTTGGGGACTAGTCATGAAAGTCAAATTTAGTGAGGTCTGATATCATTAGAATTTCCCTGATGAATTGGGGTAGTCCCAACTGGACCCATTAGCAGGAAGTAACTCCAGGTGATCCAGGGTCAACACAGCTGTCTAAGGGCTCGAGCACAGCATGTGGCTGAGGCTAGAAGGCCTTTGAACATGGCCACTCAGGCCCTCGGTTCTGGGAAGCGGTGACCGGCCCTGTGAGTGTGACCTTCAAGACCTGCAGGGTTAGGTCCCACATGTAGGTCACCAGGGCAGGGGTCAGCAATGAGCTGGATGAGCAAGAGTGTCACCAGGGCATGGGGTGGGGTGGAGGTTGGTCCGTCAGACTATGGGGGCCCCCGTTCATCAACATTACCATTTGACCTTGACCCTTAACAGAACTTAATTAAAGGACTGATGATGTTCCTGTTTTCATAGGACAGGTAGGTCCCTTTGGACTGAGTAAACCCCTAGGACTCTTGGACAATTAATTCATGGACGGACAGAGTGGGGGCAGTCTCAAGGGAGAATGGACTTCTGCTAATTAGAGAATGTGGTGCTTGAGTGACTCTTTAGAGAAACAAGAGATACATCCATCCACATTGTCCACACCAAACTGATAAAATAGATCATACTCAACTCATGAGACATTTATGACACCTGCTAAAATATTTTGCCAGGCCCGTTTTCAGGAACCTGACTAAACCAAGATGAATAAGATAAAGGTCTAACCCCTAATAAACTCAGAATATTTCTTGGGAAAGAGTCTAATAAATAGACAGTAAGAACAAAAGGTGACAAATACAGGGACAGAGGCTCGCCTTCTAGTTGTGTGTGTTTGGGAGGGGACAATAAACAAAGAACAAGTAAAAATATAGTATGTTACATGTAATCAATGTCCTGGAAAAAAAGAAAACAAGGAAAGAAGCAAGAGGGGAGCAGGTGGGCACTGCTCTTGTAAACAGTTAGGTGACAAGTTGACATTTGAGCAGAGATCTGTAGGAAGTGAGGGTGTGAGCCATGCAGTCCTGTGGGGAAAGAGGAAACAGGCAAGTGCAAAGGCCCTGAGGCAGAAGCAAGACTGTTGTGTTCCAGAATATAGCTGGAAGCCAGTGCGGCCGGAGCACAGGGAGCAAGGAAGGGGAGAAGTGAGAAAAGAGGCTAGAAAGTTTATGTTATTTCATCTGAGTAAAGTGAGGAGCCATCAGAGGGTTTTGAATAGAAGAATGACATGACATGACAGGTTTTAAGAGAATCATTCTGGCTGTTATGCTGAGAATAGGCTGGTGGGAATAATAACAGAAGCAGGGGGACCAGGTCGGAGTTTATTCTAGAAATCCAAGATAAACAGGAGAGTGGCTTGGGCCAGCATGGGAAGAAGTGGCCAGATTTGGACATAATTTGAAGATAGAATAGAATCAACAGAATTTGCTGATGGCTTGAATTTAGAGAAGAAGAGAAAGAAAGGACACAAGGAGAACTTTATATTTTTGTATGGTTGGTTTTGTTTGTTGGTTTTCTTTTATATTGGGGAACAGTGTATTTTCCCAGGACCCATCAGTTCCAAGTCAAGTAGTTGTTTCAATCTAGTTGTGGAGGGNGCCTCCCCAGGTGAAAGAGCACACCTGGCCAGGAGGATGCCGCGCGCGGTGGGAACCTAGGATCCGTTCTGCGCAGGCGATCTCGCCGCGACTTCCTTCCCCTGACTGGTCTTCGGCTCCCCGGTTACCGCGGCGGGTCCTTGGGCGGACGGCTTCTCTGGGGCAGATCCCCACTTGAAGCCGATCCCAGAGAGGCAGAAGAGCCCATGCTGGCCATTGGTAGACAGGAGCTGCTGCCCAGCGGCGGGAGGGTGGGCGCTGAACCTCCGGCCCGTTGGGCGCCCGAAGGTGGCCTGGCGCCCTCTGCTGGTGCTCCAGCTCAAGTGTCGGATACAGGCGCGCGCGCTGCCGGACACCGCAGTGATGCGCTCGCCGGACCACAGCAGGAACTCCTGCGCGCGGCCGCCGGGTGCTCCGTACCGCGGGCTCCAATGCTCCCCAAACCTCAGCTGGATGCTGGGGTGGGGGTGGGAGGAGGCGGACTCACTGGCCGGCCCCCGCCTGCCCAAGGTCTCCGTGCCCCCACACTATTCCTTCTCCCAGCTCTGCCATCCCCATGCCTAGGAAGTCCTTCCTGCCTTCTGCCCATTTTCTGGCCTGGACTGGCAGCCCGCTTCATCCCGCGGGAATGGACAGTTCTTTCCCTTCTGTAACAACCTTCCAGCCCCAGTGCTGCCGGCTGGGGCTTCTCCTGATTCATTACATGCACTTCTGTCTCCTGGACAGGTGCTTTGCTCACTTGTCCTCCGACCAGGGGTCACGGCCGCTCCCCCCCCCAAAAGTGGTGGAGGCCTCATTGGGACACATTCCTCCTCCTCAGTCCCCAAAGAGTTTGGACCCATGTGTGGGCGTGAGACCCACAGCTGAGGTCCTGGGTCCTCCAGCTGCGTCTGAGTCTGTTCCTGCGTGTCCTAGTGGAACCAGTGGACAGCTACGAGCAGACTGGGGCAGAGGCCACAGCCATTGGTGTTCTGGCCAGCGACTTCCTGCTGCCCTGGTGGGAAAGACTCTAAGAGTGTGGGGTAACTTTCCCACTGCGGCCCTCCTGTGGCTGCATCATGTACAGAATCTGCCTAGTTCATAATTTCCCCTATCTGGGCCCCCTCTCACAATTAACCTGAAGGGAGGCTGAGGCAGCCACATGGAGCCCTTTGGCACGTCCCCTCACCTAAGCCCAGTTGAACACAGGTGGATCTTGACCCACGCTGGGCAGTCATTCTTAGGACCAGAGATGGGCAAGCTTTCCAGCTCTGGGTGTGCCAGACTTGTGAATAGATGGCTGTGGGGCAGCCATGTCCGCCAAGGGGCTGCGCCCTCTCTCTTGAGTGAGTGAGGAAAACCGATGAACAAAGAACAGCAGAAAGATGGAGAGGTGGTCCCAGTGGACTTCCAGCCAGCCTCTAACTTAGCTTATTCCTGCCTTTACATTCCAAGACACGTCCCAAGTAGGAATGCCAGATAAAATGCAGGAAACTCAGTTAAATTTGAATTTCAGATACACAATGAATAATTTTTTAGTATAAGTATATATCAAACATTGCATTTTTAAAAAGTATAACTATGTTCCAAATATTGAATTTTTTTTTAGTATAAATATCCATGGGGCATACTTATACTAAAAAATTATTGGTTGTGTATCTGAGATTCAAATGTAATGGTGTGTACTGTAATTTTGTTTTGTTTTCATTTGCTGAATTTGGCAACCCTAACCCAAGACACTGGGCGCTGCGGGAGGAGAGGTCCCGAGGTGCAGCAGTTGGTGGGAGCAGTCAGGGTTGGGCCTGTCTGGGGAGACCAACCCTCTAGGACAGAGCAAAGAACCTGTGGGGGAGACAGAACTGCACATGATGAAGCAGGTGTCTGCTGCTTACTACCAAGGGGCCCTAAGGCACCAGGAAGGAACCCTTAAAATTCCCATCCTGACACACACTGCGTGCGTGTGTGTGTGCGCGCGCGCGCGTGTGTGTGTACCTTTCTGAACTTTAAGCACTTTCACCAGCCTCATTTAGGACTTGTCCCTCCCTCCCTCAAGCCTGTATCATTTCCTTCTTCCTCTGGCACCCCAGTCCCTGCGTGGGACCCGCAGGTGGGGTGGGGAAGGTGAGACAGAGGGCATGGTGAGTGGAGTCTCAGGAAGGCAGGGACTGCTCTAGGGTTCCAGTGGTTTGAAACCGTCCTCAGAGAAGCAACATATTTGGGGTCCATTTGGGGAGCCGGCCTTGGGGGCCCTGAGTCTTACTCACCCCTTGATGAGGCCCATCATCCCCATGAAGATCCGGACCCCCTGGATCTCCCCTTGCTCTTCCCCTGTGACGTAGAAGTAGGAGCCACCGCCTGGGCCCTGCATCTCTGCAGGCAGGTGGGTGTCAGAGAGAGTGGGGCAGAAAGTGAGATGACAGGGCAGCTCCAGGGGCCAGGGACTGTATCTCCAAATGTTGGGTCCAGCTTTGCATTCAGCTGATGTGGAGGCCAGGGCCGCGTGCTGGGCAGGACTTAGTGGAAGGGAGAGAATTTTACCTTGGGCGCTGCAGGCAGGACTGGAGAGGAGCGAGAGGACCAGGAACAACAGCATGGCTTCAAGGTGGTGCCCTGGGACTAGGGCCTTGGGGTCAGAAGCGACGAAGTTGGAGAAAATTTCAAGACAAGCTCTGGGGAGGAGAAATCAGGTGTGACGGACCTGCAGCCCCTGGAGGTGGGGTAAGGGGAACTGAGAGGAACCTTTTTTTCCTACAGGTTTCAGGACTTAATGAGAAGACAGTGTCCAGGGCTGTTTCACGGCTGTGCTGCCTGCACAGTCGCTCAGACAGGTCCCCGCCTGGTCGGATGCTCTGATGTCTGCATCCTGAAGTTCTTAATAAGTTTTGATCAAGGGGCCCCACATTTTCATTTTACACTGGGCCCCCCCAAAGTATGTAGCCGGCCCCGGAAGAGACTTCATTTCCCAAGGGCCCTGCTCACCGCTGCTCCTGATTCAGTCTCCTGGTGGGTCAACTCTTGCCTCCCCTTCCCTTCCGCCCCCAGCCCCTCTCTCACCTGCTATGTGTGGCCTGAGCCCCTCGGCCCTCTCATTTATACCCAGGCGCTGCCCAGTGATCTCCACCGCCAGCAGGGCCTTGAAGGCTCCGCCCTTGGCAAGGGCTCCTTCGGGGGTATCCTGAAGGGTTGCTGGTTGCTCAGTGTTTGTGTTCCTTTCCACAGTTCCTGGACAAGTGAGCCCCACAGCCGAGGCCAAGCCCATGGGACACTGGAAGAGCCAATGATGGGTGAGGAGAATGGTCACTCTCCGTGACCAACCAAAGCGAAGGATGGTCCAAAGCCAAGGGATGTTTGCTCTGAGTGCCCAAGATGCTCACAGCTTGGGCATGTGGTGAGGAAGAAAGCAGAGAGGTCCTGTCCAAGATGACCCCCTAGGGATCAGAGACACAGAAGCAGCTGTCCAGAGCAGAAGGCCAATCCCAGAGAACATGGAAACAAGCCTCCCGCCCTTTCCTCATTTGGATGGATTTGTCTGAGCTCTTTTTAGATTCCCTACTTAAAAGATTTCCTCCACTGCCCAGTCCAAGGACTCACAATAATGTCCATTGATGGAGCCCTCACAGACGTCTTGACATCACTTCACTTACTGCTTTAGTCCCATTGTATAGATGAAGATACTGAGTCTTAGAGAGGTTCAGGACCCTGCTTGAGGTCATACATGGAGAGGGTGGCCAAGGCCAGGCTTGGTCCCAGGACATGTCCTTAACCTGACCTTCATCACCATGTCCCATTGCCCCCATGCCACAGAGATACCAAGGGAGGGATACCCACTGCTGGGCCCTGGGTGCCCTCACAACTCCTTGTCTCTCCCAACCAGTTTCCTGCCCAGGAGCACCACACAGGAGGATGGGCTGTCACCCATTCAACATGTGGGGAGCTCACCTGCTAAGCCCACAATCCCCGGGGCACTCCTAGCTGGGGGAAGGGGCAGCGAGCCCTGCACAAGTACTGGGGTGATGGGCAGCCTTCCCCAAAGCCTGGGAAAGACCCTGTGGGCTGCTGTGAGGTGAGCAGGTGGGGTGGGGGGAGCCTTGTAGTGGAGCTGCCAGTTGCTAAGCCCTCAGCAAACAGCCCTGGAGAAAAGGGCACTGGGAGAGGCAGAGGAAAAGGCAGCAGACAAAGGGCTGGTGGTTCTGCTCAGTCAAGCCTGAGGCTGGGGAAGCTCCTGTGTGGGCTTTGTTGCCCTTTAGGTTCCTTCCTTCTGCCTCCCCAAGATCTCTTCCTGGGAGATGGGAGGGTTGGGAGACCACAGGCTTCACTGGGGGGATGGGAGGCATGGGTTTCCTTTATTATCACCATGTGCCAGTCAAAGGGCCAAGCACTGGGCAGCCATTTCATTTGATCCCACAGCAAACTCAGAGTAGACGATGTTCGCTCTGTCTTAGAGATGAGCAAACTGGAACCAAGGAGGGGAAGTAAGGGGCTCAGGGCTTGCCCAGGGTGAAGCAAGGATCCCTGCAGGAACCTGGGGCCTGCCTTCACAAATGAGAGAGCAAGAAACCCATAGCCATCTTGTCCCCGCTGGCTGGGGTCAGCGCTCCCAGAAGCAATGGGGCTTAGCCACTCTCTCCAAGGCTTTGTCTCCATCAGAAGGCTGGAATAACCTGCCTAAGGGAACCGACTGATCAAAGGGATTTCTCTGTTGATGGAGGCTGATTTGGTAAGAAAGCTTGCTGCTTTCCTTTTATTTTTTTTTATTTTTTTTTTAAAGATTTTTATTGGGGAATTGGGGGGATGGGAACAGTGCTGGGGAATTGGGGAAAGGGGAACAGACAAGTTGCTGTCGTTTTGTTNGCCCATATTGTTGGTGTTTTAAAAGCAGGCTTATGGAGGTATAGTTTACACACAATAAAATTCACCATTTTTAATGTATAGTTCTATAAGTTTTGATAAACACATCCAGTCATGTAACTGCCACCTCAATGAAGACACAGAGCCAGTTCCATCACTGCAAAAAATCCCCCATACCCCTTGGTGGTGAATCCTTGCTCCATCCCAGCCTCTGACAACCACCGATCTGCTCTCTGTCCCTATAGTTTTGCCTTTTCCACAATGTCATAAAAATGGAATCATACAGTACGTAGCCTCTTGAGTTTGGCTTCTTCCCTTGCAGCCAAGACTAGAAGAAGGAAGAAGGTGGGAAAGGATCATGCCAGCTGAATATGTCTCTTTTATCATAAAAAAAAATCTGCCCAAAAAACCACCTATCAGGCATCCACTTCCATCTCATGGGCCAACACTCAGTTCCAAAGGCACTTGTGGCTACCCTGGAGGTTGTGGAAATGAGCATTTAGTTTTCCAGCCTCTAATGTGGAGGGAGCAAGGGATAGGGATTGGAGTGGGTGTTGGCTTCGTCATCCAAAGGAGTCTGCCACCTCAAGGGAAGGAGGAGAAGGGGAAGGGGAGGGTGTTAAATGTGTGTTTTTTCACACTTGTTTGCAGGGTGGGGAAGAGCTGGGAGGTCTTAGGCATGAAAGGGAAAGTCTCCTCAAGGGTTAAGGATTTGAGGAAGGTGTGTGTGAAGGGCAATAGCCAGGCCACACAGCCTGAAGCTAAGGCAGTTCCTGCAGTAATGACAGCTGTTATTACTGTGACCAGATGGTCTCCACCCCTTCCCTTGGGGAGGTAAGAAGAACGCCACAAAGAGCTGTTCTGTGAAGGAGGTCCTGGGAGGGAGGTCGGAAGGTGAGTGGAGAGATCTGCCTGGGAGCTCAGGATGGGCATACTGGCCCCCTTCCCACTGGGCCCCATGGGATTTCCCCTAAGGAGACAGCCAGACAGACCCAAGCGTTTCTGTCTGCAGCCCCCAGAGGTAGGTGGTGTCTGTGAAGCCAAAGCAGTAAGGCCTTCCACCTAGAGAGGCCTAGATTTGGGGTGTGTTCCTGGTCCCACCTCCAAGCAAGGAGCAAAGGGGTGCTGTGGTCCTGACATAGACCCTGCTGGGGCTGGGCTGACTACATTTCTACCCCCCCGATGGGAGAGGGGGTGTCACTGGACATCCTGTTGCACTTTGGAGTCAGATGCCAGTTTCCCACTCCAGGCCTAGCCTGTCCCTCAGGCTCCTGGAGGAGGGCAGAAGGGTGCCCTTGGGCTCAGGGGCTCCCTGGAGGCTGATCACCCAACTCAAGAGAAAACCCACCTCACCCAGGAGTGTCCTGCCATTTAATGGGGCGACTTTTCTGCCCCAGCAGAAGTTTCTAGGCATTGCTTTCTCAGGGGACTTCTGTCAGGATGCTACTTGAACAAAAGGCTCCTTTGTTTATTGAAGGGGAGGGTTAGGGTGGGATTATAAACAGACAGGCCTGGGAGAAACTGAGGGACAGAGAGGGGGACAGAAGGAGGGATCCAGGGAGAAGGAGAAGGAATGACGGACAGGGTGCTTAGGGATAGAAGGTGGGGTTTCAAGCAGCATGAGAGCCTGCAGGACAGAGGGGGAAATTGAGGGAGGGGCAGGGGTAGCAAATGAGGTTGGGGGCGCTGAAAGCAAGAGAGGAGGGTGAGGTGACAAGAGAGATAGAGTGACAGGCAAACAGGGGACTAGGTCACAAAGGGGAAGGCCCCAGGATTCATCTCTTACCTGAGCCTCCCACTCACTCCCGAGGCTGTTCCCAGGTGAGCAGGATGCCAGTTTAATGTTTGTCTGTTTTATAATAAAACCAACTCCACAGCATTTACTGTGATCTGGTAATAACCTAAGGGTAATCAAAACAATATAAACAAATGTTTTACAACAGTACTCCTAATAAAGGATACCACAAAACAAACAAAAACCTGCAGTACCTTCTCAAAAACTCACTTCACTGACCAGTTTTGTTTGGAAATATGTCTCTCTTTTAGTACCACTGGACCTAGTTATTTTCTTGATTTTGCTTTAGAATGAATCTCTTTTGCATGAACTATTTCCAGGAAACCCTGGTAGGCTAGGACAGGGTTCCAGATGTGGGGGGCCGGCTGGGGAGGAGGAATAGGACTGGTCCAGGGGGGCCAGAGGCCTGCCTGCAGAAACGTGGGCAGTGGGAAAGGCCATCCTGGGGGAAAGTGAGTGTTAGCTGGGTCCCCTGCAGTGCAGGAAGCCAGGTGGCCCCTTGCCCGCCCCTGTGGGCACAGGCAGGTGACTCAAGCTGGCCTTGAGGCAGGGCCTAGAGCTTTGCTGTCTCATTGTTGTGTTCCTTCCTCCACAGGGAGGATTCACAAAATCAGCAGTGAGTCACTCCTGAGTCAGCTCCTTGGGGTGCGGAGGCTGCCTCAGCCCAAATCCAGGAGACTCGACTCTGATCGCACGGGGAAGGAGGAGACACCCATTCTCATAGGGATGGTTTCTCTCAGCCAGTCCTGTTTCAGAAACCCAACAGGCAGGGCCCCGCAGCTCTCACGTTCCCCGTCCCCGGGAGCCTTTCAAGTGGCAGAGCTGGGTCGGCCAGGCCGCGGGACCTCCTGCCTTCTCTCCATGGAAGGACGGTGCTAAGGACAGGGGTCAGGATGTTGGACCCGAGGTGGACAGGACCCCTGTCTGCCCCCATTTTAACCCCAAGTGGACCCCTGCTTCCCTACGTCCCCATACACGGGAGGAAAAACAGAATCTAAGGAATAAATAATTTATTGAAATTGGAGGAATAAATAAGATTTGCAGGCAGGGTTGCAAATAACTGTAAAAATCATTAACATGTATATACACAAAGGCTCTCCGGGCCCGGTAAGTGGAGCCTGAGCCCGGGGGCGGAACTCGGGGAAGGCGACCCGGCGCCGGCACGCGGGGGCCCCCCAGAGGTAGATGGCTTAATTACAATGGAGAAAAGCACGTGGTCAGGCGACTGGGGCGCCTCGCGCCGCTCTGTGTCCTCCGATCCTTAACCCTTTCGGCCCGCTCCCCTGCGAGTGTCCGTGAAACTGCACGCCTTGCACGATTCTCTGCACCCAGGAGCGATGGGCGGTCAGGCTGATGTAGACACCCGGCCTGTTGCGCTCCGCACAGCCCTCACCCCAGCTGATGATCCCCGCCAGCAGCCAGGTGTCCTCAACGTTGCACATCAGGGGGCCTCCGGAGTCGCCCTGCGGAGGAGGGAAGTTAGGAACTCACGTGGGGCAGGGAGTGAGCAGAGCCCAAGACCCAACACAGCGGGCGGCAGACGGTTCCCTTTGGCAAGGAGCATTTCTCCATCCCGGAGGTCGTGGCATGCAAACTCCACCCAGGCCAGGATGACGGGGAAGGACACACCTTCCGGGGTCACTTCTGGTGACAAGCACTCACAGGTGAGGCAGGGAGTATTGTTATTTGTTTTGCAGATGGGAAAACGAAGCTCAGAAAGAAGAAAAAACTTGTCCCAACTGGCAACCACCACAGCAGAGTAGGAATTGTAAGAAATATGTCCAAGCCCAGGCATTATCCTGCCATCCCCCACCACAGTGATGGTATTGTAGCTGGTCCTGGGGACCAGAATTTGGGACCCCCACACACATCCCTTAGGAGAATGCAAACTCCCTGACACCTTCCATGCTCAGTATACATTGGATGTACCCTGTTTCTCTGAAAATAAGACCTAGCCCAAAAATAAGCCGTAGCATTTTAGGTGCCAAAATATGGCACCTTGGCATACTGAATATTTTAAGCTGAAGGAGTTTGTGGAAAAGGCACCCTTTTCCCTGAAACCGGTCATAAACCCCTCATGTGAAGGGCGGGTGCCCTCCATATCCTGGAGGAATCATGCTATGGCTTCTTCCCCGGCTAGGTCTTATTTTCGGGACAACACGGTATGAACAGATGGATAAGAGGCATCTAGGGGGACTGCGGGTCACAGATGATTCTGGGAGAGGCCAGCCAGTGGTGATGGAGCTCAGTGGGACAGGGCTGGGAAGAAGGTAGGATGCTCACCAGACAGGCATCCCGCTCCCCTTCCAGGTAGCCAGCGCACAGCATGTCCTCGGTGATGGCTTCCTGCCCAGCTCCCCGCCAATACAGGCGGCCACAGACTTCTGAGTCGATGATGGGAACCTTCAACTTCTGCAGGGTCTGAGGGTGGGACAGGGGTACTGGGAGTAGGGAGGAGAGAGTCAGGCTTGGAAAGCTCTCCTCCTGGTGACCTCCTTAATTCTTTCCTCCAGTCCCCTCAGTGGTGCTTCTCAAAGGCTAATGGATCAGCTCTGTCAGCTTCTCCCAAGTTATTTGTGGAAAACCCAAATTCTAGGGCTCCACCTCTGGACCTACTAAATCTGAGAATAAACGTGTAACTGGAAGCTCTGAATCGTTAACAAGCATTCTGATGCCCACGACATGGTTAGAACCAATGGTCCAGCCTTGTCCTATCTCAGTCACTACTCTCTGCAGCATGGAGACTGCTACAGGTGAAGTGTTCAATAAATAACCACTCAGTGTTGAATGTCATCAAAGGCTTGAGGAATCCCCTCAAAGCCTGGGCTGGGGGTATTGTAGACCCTCCTCAATCCATAATTCCAGTTCTCACAGGAACCCCTGAGAAGGACCACGGCGAGGCTGGCTGCACCCTCAGAATCAGTGGGATGCCCAGACACCCGAACTGGTGTCATTTCTCTTAGGTCTTCTGAAATCTGGTTAAAATCCCATTTTTCTTATACTTTGTCCTGCCTCAGTGTCTCTTTCTTTCTCTTATCTATCTATATACCTGTGTATCTATCTTTTTCTGCTTCACTGCCTTACTTTATCTAATCTGCTTTGTGTTTCTAGATGATGTTTTCCAAACTCCAGACTTAGTTTGACAATTATATTTTACAGTAGTTGAAACTGTATTTCCTCCTGGGAATTTTGCCTGCAATTATGGCATGCTGCCACCAGGGGGTGCCTGTTTTCACTTTGGAATCTCAGGGCTGTTTTCGTACTCAGAGTACTCATGTACTTGGCCCCATGGTTGTCTCCTGTCAGCCATTTCTAGATCACTTAACAGCTTTGTGGATCTGGCTGCTGTTGCCTCAGAACACAGCTAAAGACACCTTTTAACTAGAAATGACCTAAAATTGTTCACCTAGGCTTCTGTGATGTCACATCTCTGGATTGCAGCCCATCTTTTCATCTTTCTCTGTCATGCTATGCCTCGGACCTCTACTCTTTGCTGCCCATGGCACCTGTCTCTGAGTATCCGCCATGCTCTGTCCCCACCCATCCCCAACCACCTGGTGGTGAAGAAGCGCACCTCCATCATGGACGCTGCCCCAGCCTGCAATCCAGCAGTTGGTGTTCGGACGGAGATGGACCGAAAAATCAGGCAGGCAGATGGGTAGGATTCGCTCAGAGAACTGGATGGGATGCTCGAGGCGCACCAGGGCAATATCCGCACGGGAGCCCTCCCTCCACGAGTACACAGGATGTGGATACACCCAGGCGATGCCCACCTCCTGGGACCGCTGGCCAGGGTTCCCCAGCTGCCAGACGCCCAGCAGCACAGAGAACTGGAGTGGCTTGTTCAGAGTGCTAGAAGGAAGAGGGAAGGGGACAGGATTAGCCAGGAACTACGGGTGGCCAGGAAGAGCCTGGGAGGGGTGTCTGGGGAACTGCACGCACAAGAAGGCCCCACAAAAGCAAAAGAGGCGTTGGGGCAGGAGCAGGGTCCCTCCTGAGGGGCCCCAGACTGGACCAGGGCCTAGCAGTGGGAAGAACCTGGGTCTGGGGCAGGAAGCCAGGGACTCAAGTGGAAGAGACTGGCTGTCATACCCCTTGAAACAGTGGGCAGCAGTCACCACCCAGCGGTTGGTGAGCAGGGAGCCAGCACAGTGGTGGGTTCCGTTCTTCTGGATGCTTACAACCCAGGGCCACTCGGAGTCTGCGCTGTCTTCACCACCCACAATCCGGTTCAGCTGCTGGGGCTTCCCACAGTCTGGGGAAGGGGAGGGGGGCGCAGGCAAAGGAGGGTTTCATTTTCTGTTATCCCCTTGGCAGCACAGTCCTCTTCCCCTTCCATTTTCCCTTCACCCACCTTGAATACTTAGGCTTGTGCTCCACTGCGTCTCCCTCTGCCCTCCTGCCCTGCATGTGCCCCTTCCTTTGCTTTTTCTTCCCCGCCCTGTCCTTCCCCTGCCTCCACTCTGGCTGGCCTTTCCCCTTTCCCTTGGTCCTCAACCTTGCCCACAACTCTTGTTTCGTTTACCTTCTGGACCTCTCACCCTCCAGCTGCATTCAGGCCTCTCTCTTCCACATACCAGCCCCGGCTCTGCCCTCTGGGCCTCATTTCCTGCCTACTGTCCAGCTTGTTTCCCCCATCTTGCCCCACGGCCCCCTCCTGGCCTGCCCCCACAGACATACACTGTCCTCCCGTCAGGTTTCCTCCATCCCCCTCCCCTCAGGGTGGCTCCTACTCACCAGGTGTCTTGGCAGCATTGAGGGAGGCTGAGGACAAGAAAAAGAAAGGGTCAGGTCAGGGGAGAGGTCCCAGTGTCCAGTGAAGAGGAGACCCCAGTGTCCAAAGGAGAGGAGCACCCACTCCGGGACCAGTGACCCTCCTTATCCAGTCTCTCACTTCCGGGCCCCTCCAGGCCTCCCCAGGTGAGGCATTTCCTGGAGCTTGGTGGGTAGGGCAGACAGAAACCTCATGCCCTCACTGTAAACTCAGCCTTACCCCTCCCACCAGCTTCCTGTCCCTCTTGTGCCCAGGATCCATCCCACCTGCTGGGGGACAAGGGACAAGCTCCTGGGGTGTCTCTCACTGAGGGTAAGGGAGCGGGTACACGCCTGACATTCTCAGGCTTCCTCCCCCAGACTTGAGTCAGTGACCTGAGACACCCCCCCACACACACACACACATACCCCCAAGCCCAAGGCCTGGGTGCTGCTGCCCCAGGAGACCCAAGAGGCAGGAGGGAAGGAGATGATGACAACGATGAATTTGATCAATAATAACCACCAGAGCTGAAGTGTATGAGTCCTACTAGTGCCTACCCGCAGTGTTTCATTTAATCCTCGCAGCCATGGAGAAAAGTAACAAACAGAGCAATCAAATAGCAAGAGAGAGAGAGAGAGAGAGAGAGAAAGAGAGAGTGGGAGGGAGTGAGGGAGGGAGGGAGAGAGAGAGAACACAAGCAAAGGAAGCAAAAGAGGATTCAGGCAAGACCAGGAGGGAAGGCGGCTGAGTAGAGAGGGAGGAGGAGGTGACCCTAAAGGGGCAGACAGGGAAGGTGGGGGGAGAGGAAGGGGCAGCAGGTCCTCAGGACTCACCAGTAGAAGCCAGAAGCAGCAGGGAGGTTAAGATCCTGAGACAGCCCCCACCCAGGGCTGGGGGGGGTCTGGAAATGTACATGGCAGGTGGGGGTGGGGTTACAGCCAGACAAGCTGCGCTGGCCGCTGGCTGCCAGGAGTGTTCAGAGTTCCCTGCAGGTCACCCCAGGTTTTATCCTGGGAGGCGGAATGCGGTTAGACCAGTCCCCCCAGTGAATGGCTCAGTCCCTGCCACCTGGGGTTGTAGGTCACCCAAAGGGGTGGGAGGGAGGAAATGAGCCGTTACAGGAACTGGGGGGCTCTAGTTGAGACCCCTACCCACAGTTCTGGCTGTGGGCCCAGGATCTGGCCTCTGGAGGGGCAGGTGAGGGGATCTGGGCTGTGGCCTTGACATTGACTGGGGGGTTGGGAGGCAGAGAAAGGTCCCCACAGCTTGAAAGGAAGGGAGTCTGGGTGGGGAAGGGCAGGCACTCAGACCCAGAGCCTGGGCCCACAGCAGTGGAAAGCTCCAGTTTGGGGTGTTAGGGATGCCCCAGGGCCTGGGGAGGTGGGGGCTGGCAAGGGGGATTCCCAGAGGCTCCGTAACTGCTCCTGCCTCCAAAACTCAACTTAAGAGACTTGGCCCAGCCCAGGGATCAGGGATCCCGTTAACCCACTTACTGGAAAGCCATGAATCAGGCCCACAGTGGCTGCCTGTCCTGGGGCCACCTTCCTGTGAGCTCTGTCACTTGGAAACCCAACAACTCACCCTTCACCTGGACTCCCAGGAAGCCAGGGGAGGCCAGCCAGGTGCTCTGGTGGCTGTGACTAACATGGCTGCCTGGGAAGGACTGGGAGGCTGGGTCTCCCACATCCCAACCTGGCCCCTGAGCTCCTGGGATCCCCTCCTAGGGAGTAAAATGACCAGTGGGTTGTGATTGTGGGAGAGCCCAGGCCAGGTGTTGAGGCTGAGGTGCCCCTCCTCCACCAGGAGCCTGCCCTGCTGACCCTGGAAACCCCCTACCCCCAACCCTGAGGGCAGGTCTTCCCTGACTTAGTGCCTGCACTCCCCACCCCCCACCCCAAACAGGAGGAGCAAGCTTCTTCCGCCTCAGAGACAGACATGTATCTTTGTCCCTTCTTTCGTTTAATCAAAGAAACTGGAGCTAGGCCTTCGCTATGCCTATGCCTGGGGGAGAGGGCCAGAGAAATAACAATAACAGCTGAGGGAGTTTTTGGTGCACCAGACATCGCCTCATTGAATCCTCAAATTCCCTTACTGTTATCCCATTCTGCAGATGAGGAAACTGAGGCCACTTAGGGAGGTTAGTGACTTGCCCAAGGACCCCTAGCTGGTGAATGGTGGAGCCCAGATTTGAACCCTGAGCCTGGAGACAGGTGACTGGACTGGGCTCAGTGGAGCCTGAGGGAGCTCAGTCCAGTAGATGGATAATTGTCACCAGGGGTCATACGTGAGGGTGGGTGGGAGCCTCAGGGGCCCAGAGGAGGCACCTGACCCCAGGGGGTGGGGGGAAGGAGGACAGTGAAGGCTTCCCAGAAAAGAAGAAGCTTGAAATAGAGGCCTGGAGAGCAAGTTGGAGTTGGCCCTGCAGAGGTGTGGGGATGAGGGTCAGCATTGGGGGGACAAGGCACAAGTGCTTGGAGGAGAGGGAGAGTGAGTGCCGGGTGAGTCTGGGGCTGGGGTACAGAGGGACAGAGAGCTGGGAAGGGCTGGGGGCTGCTATATGCAGCACCCCTTGCTAGGAAGACCCCAGCTTGATCAACATGTTCTACCACCAGAGCCTGCCCCAGGGGTGGACGCTGAGCTGCCTACTTCCTCAGGCTGTTAGGGGTCTGCGGTGGCAGGGTTCCGAGATCAGAAACAGATAGCCTCCCCCAGGGACTGTCAATACCAAAAATACTATGGTGTGTTTTACTGGCCCTATTTCTGTTGGGGGGAAGGAGGCAACTCAGGTTAAACTTCAAGGGCGAGCCCCCATGCCACCGCACCCAAAGACAAGCCAAGGATGGGCTGCAGGAGCCTTGAACAGCCCCCAGCGGATGCATTATTCTCTGTCCTCGGAGTAGGGGAAGAGGGACTGCAGGAAAACACCCACGCAGACTGGCCAAGGTGAGGGGCAGCGTCCATGGGGTCCCCTGATTAGCTGAGCAGAAATGCCCTATGTGGGGGAAGGGTGACCCCTCCTCACCTGCTCACTCTCCTGGGTCTCTCTCTACACCCATGACTCTCATGCTTTCCCAACCCCCTCCCTTCCTGAAACTGAGGTGGCTGGCCTCCCCAGCTCACGCGACAAGCATTTATTGGGCACTTGCTGTATGCCAGGCCCTATGCAGGGCACCAAGGCACAGTGGTGAATAAGACACAGGTCCTGTCCTCAGGCAAAACGTGCCTCCCCTGGGGTGGGAGGCAGGTGAGCCAGTAATGGCAGTGAGGTGTCATGGGGGTGGGCACAGAGGCCCTGGGGCTGGGGCTGGAGCGTTGGGAAAGGGGTGGTGGTGGGCACAGACTCTGAAGGGCCACCCTGAAGTTGGGTGCTGTATGCTGTGACCCCCTGAAGGGAGGGACAGTGTGAGGAGGCTCCCTGTGATCCTCAGGTTCTAGGTTGGTGCCTGGTGCACGCTGAGTCTCAGTGGATGTTATGAGTGTGGAAGAGGGGAGTCTGGAGGAATCCACTGGGAACTGACTGCTCCCCTCTCCTGCCTCTCTAGTTTCCTCTTTGTTCCAGATTTTCCTGCCTTTAGTGAGACCTAGATCACTTCCCAAGGGGTAGGCATGTACCCCGAGATGCTTCTGTCCTTGAGATGCAGTGGCCAGGAAGACGGCCACAAGGAGCAGGGCCTGGTGGGAGCCAGAGGAAGTCCTAAACAGCCAGTGATGACTTCTGGCATACGTCCTGGGCAAGGGCCCCAGGGACTGGCTCCCCAATTCCCAGGGAGTAGAGACCCTGGCATGATTCGACAGTCATTCAACAAAATATTGATTGATTGTCTACCATATGCTGGACCCACATAGGGCACCCTGGCTGGGCATTCTTTACCTGGGCATGAGATGGCTGGGCTGGCCACCCTGCTGTCCATTCTACCATGTCCCTGCCAGGCCATCTTAGGGCTGCTGAGGAATCTGAAGAGAGGTTTGGATGACAAGACAGAGTAGCTGAGGCCTTACATGGAACAGCCCCTGGAACTGGCAGTGCTCGACAGAGAAGTGACTCACCAGAGGCATTTCAGACGTGGGCACCGGGGTCAGGGAAGAGATCAGAACAGGGGTATCCATTCATCATCATCCAAAACCTACAGAGCACCTATTGCGTGCGTGCCTGGCACTGCCCTACGAGCTGGAGATACAGCAGTGAACAAACCATGAACAATCCTGCCCTCATGGCAGGGACGCTGGAGTAAACAATCAACAAAGTAAATCACTTATATGGATGGGAAAGTCTCTGGGGAATGGGGAAAACCAAAGCAGGAAGGGGGTTAGGACAAGAGGAGGGGAACAGGAGGTGGGGATGGTGGGGAGGGCAAGTGAGGGGTTGCAATCTTATATCAGGAGCCCAAGGCGGTGCTCACTTTTGAGTTGAGATGTGGGAGAGCCGGTAAGAGTCGTGGGTGCTATCATTGACTAGTCCAGCCCCAGGAATGGCTCGTGTGGGTTGGACTGGCGGATTGGAGCTGTGGTAAAGGAGAGGCACAGGGGCTAAGGGGGGTTGGCTCTGCTTGAGCCAGGCTTCAAAGGACAAGTTGGGGATACTAGGAGAAAAGGTAGAGTGTTCCAGGGTGAGAGACCAGACAGCTCGGGGCACAGGGATAGGTGCTCAGGGCAGAGGCCACCAGACCACCAGGATCCTTGTGGGCCCACCCATGTAGAGGAGTCTTTGCTTAAGGGAAGGGGGAGCAGCTGAGGGCTGCTGAGATCCCACCTGAATCAGAGACACAGGAAGGGGTGAGAGGAGACAGGTGGGATACAGGGTCATGCTAGGTGAGCCCGGGTCAGGGACTCCTCAGATGCCATGGAGATGAAGAGACATGGATGGGCAGGTGCCAGTGAGCAAGGCAGCTAATATCCTGACAACCATCCAGGCTTGCCCGGGACAGTCCTAGGCAAACTGGGACGACTGGTCACCCCGGGGAGAGCTTCTGTCCGGAATCATGGGCGACGGGAGAGAGGGTGGCAAGGCGCTGCAGGCCCAAGCTTCCATAGTTGGAAATTTGGGGAAAGCCGAAGGTAGAAGCCTGGGATGCTGTGACCTCTAAGGCCTTCAGTGGCCCTCTGATCCCCCAAGAGAGAGGATCTGATAAGGAGCCGTGCGGGGCCTGAGAGAAACCCAGTGGAGAGCAATGGCACCATGAGACTCGTCTCTCCTCTGTGGCTTAGGTTTTCATGTCGTTCTGGCCTTAGCTGGAGGTTTCAGGCTGTTTTCTGCAGAGAGAGGCTGCAGAGGGGGAGGCGAGTCCTCCGTGATGTTGTGAGCCTGGGTCTGAGCCCACCTTGAACTCCAGGTAAGTTGCTTGGCCTCAAGGAGCCCCTTTCCTCTTGGTTCTAGCTGTGTGTCCTGAGACCAGAGCTGCAAACCAGGTGTGGAATTCCAACTCCGGTGGGTTTTGTTAGACCTGGTTTGTTTTTTAACAGTGTGGTTTGTTTTTTAAAATTGGGCAAACTCACATTTTTTTTTTCAAATAATAATTTGAACTAATGCAGCTGTGAACATAAGTATACAAGTATCTAACTGAGTCCTTGCTCAAACAGATATTTGTACATGCATGTTCACAGCAGCATTACTCATAAAAGCCAAAAAGTGGGAATAACCCAAGTGTCTATCGATGAATGAATAAACAAAAAGTGACCCATCCATACAATGGAATATTATTCAGCCATAAAAAAGAATGAAGTACTGACATTTGCTACAACATGGATGAACCTCAAAAACATGCTCAGCGAAAGAGGCCAGACACACTTATTGAGTGGAATGCCGTATGATTCCATTTATAGAGGTCCCTAGAGTCCTCAAACTCATGCAGACAGAAAGTAGATTATAGGTTACCAGGGGCTGGAAGATAGGGGGGAGTTAGTGTTTCATGGGGACAGAGTTTCAATTTGAGAAGATGAGTAAGTTGTGGAGATGATGGTGGCGGTGGTTGAACAACAGTGTGAATGTACTAAATGCCAATGAAATGTACACTTAAAAATGGTTAAAATGGTAAATCTTATGTATACTTTACTAAAACTAAAAAAATGGAAGAAAACATTTGAATGTCCACCTTTTCATGGATGCTGGAAGCTGTGGCAACACAGCTCTACTGGCTGAGTAGCCCTGATTGCCTCACAGCCCCACCCACCCACTCCCACTCTGTGACACTGGCCAGTGCCCTGGGTCCTCAGGCATTTCCTGCTCTTGGAGGGCAGGGCCTGGGACAGAACAGATGCCCCATCCCCTCTTGAGATGACTCAATTTAAGCTCTCAGAGTGAGCAGATCACTCCAGAGGAGCCAGGTATACAGTAGCTCCTTCCTCCAACCTGGGTCTCAGTGTATCCGTCAGCGAAGGGGATCAGTCAGCACTGCCAACCAAGCCTGTCATGATCACATGAAAAAGGGCTGCTGAGGTGTGAAGGGCTGGTAGGCGGTCTTGCAAGGTTGAGTGCAGATTGAGCAACTGGCTGGGCTATGCTCATCTGCAGGCAAGGTTTTCCGGGCTACTAATGGTTTTGAGGCGCCTGCCCTCGCTGGTACCGGGGAAATAGAGGACACTGCCTCATGGGCTGGCATTTTGTCTCCTTCCCTCAGGGACTTCCTTCCTCCTGTCTAACCACACTCCTGAACTGTCCTGGGCATCAGATGTCACTAGGGGGCTCCCTGGCTCTTGGAGGCTTGGGTCGAACTTGGCTCCAACCCCATCCCACGTCCCAGGTCCCGGGTCCCACTCAGAGCCCTCCCCATGGCCCCCATACCACGGACCTCACATTTTCCTCCACATCTGCCTGGGATCCTCAAGGTCTTCTCAGTTCTGCCCATCCCAGTCCTGGCCCCAAAGCTCTGTCTCTTCTCCCCTCCACAAGAAACCTAACCTCATGTTGCACATAACACCGAATCCTTTCCCATCTTCCAGCTCTCCAACCCTGGGCTGTGTGGTCAGGCATCTCCTACCCCACATCCCTACTTAAAATTCTGGGAAATAAAATGTTCTCCATAACAGCATTGCCTGTCCTCCTGACATTTCTTTAAAATGTTGAAGCATCCTCTCCCTGTCCAGCATTCCTTTCTCTAGTCTTAGGGATCCCTCCTCCCCAGTCCCTTCCTCTACCCCACTTTCTAAATGCAGAGCCCCCTACTGTCTGACTCTTTGAAAGTTGGACTTCTAGGGTTCAGGTATTAATTATATGACACTATGTATCTTCATTCTGGCTAATGTCTTCTTGAAATATAGAGCACTATTAGTTCTTGTGGTCCATTAGGACCTTCAGGGGTTTTTTTGTTTGTTTGTTTGTTTTTTTAGCTTCACTTATACCTGCCCCTCCATTACTTACTGGTCTAAATCTTTCTCTATAGCAGGTGTCTATAGCAGCGTCCTCCAGTTTTCCTTCCATGGCCTAGAGCACTCTTCTAGGTTTTGTTCGCAAATTTTTCCTCCTTCAGAAAAGTTGGCTGTACACTGGAATTCTTAGAGTTAATCCCATTTCCCCCATTGACTCCTATTGTTCTCCTGGAAAAATACCCCATCAGCCTGGGATGAGAATATTCAGGGAGGAAAGTGGTTAGTCCTCCTACAGAAATGTCACTGGACTGTCCACTGTAAGGGTCAGAGCCCCTCAACCCCACTCCCAACTTCCCGCTCTATATATTCCTTTCTCCGGTTGATGGAAAAAAAACACTTTCTGGGCCGGCCGAGTGGCGTGATGGTTAAGAACTGGCTTGGGACGCCAGAGGGCCCCGGTTCGGATCCCACATATGAGGGCCAGTGACACTGCGCTCTACAGCTAAGGTGCTAAACAACAGCTCAACCTGGAGTTGGGCTGCTGTGAGTCACCGGCGATGGCTAGGCTGCAGCCCCTGCTGCAGTGGGTTGCCATGGGCTACTGTGTGTAGCCAGCAGCCAGCGTGAGCGGCCAGCAGCCGCAGTGAGCAGCCGTCCAGAAGCTGGCGACTGATCTGCCTTGCCGGGAAGAGCACAATGATGGTGCCAACTTGGGCCAGTGAAGCAACGTCCTCCACAACTAGATTGAAGAACAAAATGACAGCAACTTGTCTGTTCCCCTCCCCGCAATTCCCCAGCACTGTTCCCATCCCCCAATTACCCAATAAAAATCTTAAAAACAAACAAACAAACAAACAAAACAAAACAAAACACTTTCTACTGCCCCCACCACCACCACCTCCACAAGAATTTTCTCCTTATGTCTGGCTAATTCAACTGATCACAGATGAGCTTGAAGCCCCTGTTGCTTTGTCTGTTTGTTTATCCTCAAAATAACATGTTTATTAAAGGAATGTGTTAATGTGGGCTCTTACTGGCTAGCAAGAGCTGATAAGCTTTCATATGTTGAAATGAGCCATGCATGATGGGAAAATTTATAGCATCGCAGTCAGCAAATGCTACAAAACAGGTCTTTTTCCCTCTGGATAGCTCACTGTGATATATATGGAAATTTTATTGGGGAACAGTGTGTTTTTCCAGGACCCATCAGCTCCAAGTCAAGTAAGTAGTTTCAATCTAGTTGTGGAAAGCGCAGCTCAGCTCCAAGTCCAGTCGTCGTTTTCAATTTAGTTGTGGGGAGCGCAGCCCACATTCCATGCGGGAACCGAACCAGCTACCTTGTTCAGAGCATGCGCTGTAACTAACTGAGCCACCCGGCTGCCTCCCCTGTGAAATATTGACCGGCATGCCTCTGAGTATTATCCACCATGTAACCAGCATATTCTGAAGCCAGACTCTTCAACAGTCACTCATACTTCTCTCCCTTCTGCCTAGACCAACAGGAACCTACTCTCACCACAACACTGAGAAATCAGTCTGAAAGGATTGTGCTTCCTCCCTCACCAGGAAGCAGAAAGGGAGCTCCGGCTGGGAAGGGCTCAGGCCAGACTGCTGGTGGGAAGAGGTGAGCTGGGATGGATAGAGGGAAATGGGCAAGCTGAGTGAGCTGACTCGCTGGGTACCCGTTGCTGGGCTGAGCAGTTTCCAACACTCCTGGTGACAAATCAGTGACTCAAAGACTGAGGAGAGAGGGCAGGACCTCAGAGTGGTGAGGTCAAAGGTCACAACCAAGAGCTCATGGAGAGGAAGTGACTGACTGCACAGGATTAACCATGTCTGGGGATAGGTACAGAAGGGCCCCAGTTCAGTTCGAGGTGAGCTGGATGCAGAGCTAGGATTTGCAGGTCCTCTTGGCCCTGCCTTTCAGGGGACCTACTGATGGTGTGACTCAGCCCTCCCAGGTAACCTGGGCAGCCACGTCATACAGGCTCCAGAGAGGAAGCATGGAGAAATCAGCTCCAGCCTCCCCCACAGGGTGGAGAGCCACCTCCAACCACGTTCCTTCTCCCCACTCATCCCTCCAGGGAAATGACTGACTGTGCTAATTACTGCTAATGAATGGCTTCTGGGTAAGTCAGAATGTGGAGGTTTCTCCAGCCAGAAAGACAGACAGCTCTGGGGTGAGAGGCACATGTGCATGGGTA
>NW_017732850.1:63006-64087 GCF_001890085.2 Hipposideros armiger | reverse complement strand
CAGGCCCCCATCTCAGAAAATGGGGCCATATTCACCCTGGTGCTCAAGCCAGAAGGCTGAGTCACCCTTTTCCTCCCCACCCATATCCAACCGAAAAGGAAAAACTGTAAACACAGAATACTTTTAACATCAGATGTGTGGGGTTTTCCACACCAAGCAATTCTCCAGTTCTCTGTGGACACCAAGAATCCTGTGACTTAATTCAGTTCAGACACAAACGGAGTTCATGCAGACCCCACGGCTTAAGGGCTCAGTCCTATGAGGCTTCCCCCACTTCAGATGGTTGTAGCTGAGATGCGTCTTGCAATCACAGTAAGAACCACAAGGGCCCACAACATGTCCATGGGGCCTCCCACAAGTAGTATGGGCCCCCGGTAGGCGCTTCAGGCATCACTAGCCAACAGCGTTACTATTGATAGGTTAAGGCTGATGCAAAAATATTTCTTATTATTTCACACCCACCCATCAGCAAGACATGGTTTCCAGCCTAGAAGAAGTGGAAAGATCCAGACGCACTAGTCCACTAGCTCTGCCCCAGACACTGGAACAGCCTCCTGATGGGTCCCCTGTCCCCCCTTCCAGTCTCTTCTCCCACAGCAACCAGAGATGTTTAACAAAACAAATATCAGATCATGGCACTTCCCAGTTTAAAACTCTAAATGTGCCTGCTGCACTTAGGAGATTCCAACTCCTTGTCTCCTTCCTCCAGGTTTTACATTATCTGTCCCCATGCTGACCTCTCTCCCTAGCTCCTTCCCATCCAGCCATGCTAGTCCTCTATTTCCTTTAAGCCCTTTTCCATCTAAGGGCCTTTGCACGTGCTGTTCCATCTATCTGGAAGGCCTTACTCAACCCCATCTTCAGAGTTGGCACCTTCTCTTAGGCCTTAGTTTAAGTGACACCCTTTCTATTATTCTTTTCCTCAGCCTTGTAGGTTAAAGAGTGGAAGTTTTAAAATGGGCAAATGAGGTTACCGGATATCCTTCCAATGGAATGCTGCAACCTCCAGGGGTTATCTGATCCTATAGGGCGTGTGCGTTGTCTCTGATTAGGCTATTTCATAACTTTATAAGCCTATGGA
>NW_017732850.1:51091-60296 GCF_001890085.2 Hipposideros armiger | reverse complement strand
TTAAAAAAAAAAGAGTTAATGTCTGTTGAGATAGGGGGCCTCCAAGGGTTCCAGCAAGCCTGTTCTGATTGTTTCTTGCCTGTAAAGAACTGGTTAAATATTTTTAGTATTGCCCCTTGCACCTGTCCTAGGGGGTAGGGATAGGGAGCTGTGCAGGAACTGACCTGAACAAGTCCTAGACTCCCTAAGCTAGGATAGTGGTTAATATCATGTTCATTTCTCCTGCTTTCTCCCAACCTGATTAACCTTGAGCCCTTCCCAACTTACTTCCTATGGGCCCACAGTCTCTCATAGTTTGTTGTCCACAATTTATAGAGCAGCCCACAGATATAAGGGCTGACACTGCTCCAAAATCATCTGGACCTCGGTTCCAACAACTCAACACATGACCTCACTTCAACACATGACCTCACACTCAACACATGACCTCACTTCATCCTCTTCCTTCTGCCCAAAGCATAATCTTCTCCACTGTACATATGAAGAAATGAGCTGAGAGGAGGGAGGGGCTGGTCCCAATTCACAAGGCAAGTAGGAAGGCCAGGAGTCAAATGCCCCAGGGCTATTTTAAGATCTTTTTTTTTTTAAGGTTTTATTGGGGAATTGGGGGAGGTGAACAGCTTTGGGGAATCGGGGAAGGGGAACAGAAAAGTTGCTGTCCTTTTGTTCTTCAGTCTAGTTGTGGAGGATGTTGCTTCACTGGCTCATGTTGGTACTATCATTGCGCTCTTCCCGGGTGAGGCAGTCGCTCGCCGGCCATTGGACGGCCGCACACAGTGGCTCATGAAAGTTCATGCCAGCTGCAGGCCAGCCCCACTGCAGCCTACGCCGATGCCGGCGACTCATGGCAGCCCAGCTCCAGGTCGAGCTGTTGTTCACCATCTTAGTTGTAGAGGGCAGTGTCACTGGCCCCCATGTGGGATCCAAACCAGGGCCCTGCTGCTCAGAGCTGGCGTCCCAAGCCAGCTCTTAACCAACGCGCCACTCCGCCGGCCCTTAAGATCTTGATAAGGTTAGAACATTCTGAGCTTTGGAGACCTGACCATCCGGCATCAAATGTGAACATACACCTGTCTCTACAGAGTAAATGCAATGGACTGGTAACCATACACTTTTCAGTTGCAGTTGGCTAGTGGACTAGTTATATTTTGGAGACATTTCATAAACATGTATTCATTTCAATTTGGCAGCTCCCTTTTCCTATTTGAGAGTACGAATTCTTTTTCAGAACTGAGACATTGTGCTGTAATACTGAAAGGTTACAACACACCGAAACCCTGGTTTTCTCACTTACATGACTTCCCCTTTCCCCTGCATTATGAACCCCATTTTACATACAAGAAAACCACATACAGGATTCCTCTGGGTGCAAATAACAGAGGGCTGTGACTCACGCTGGCTAAAAGCAAAATAACATGACTGTACTATTGTGACTTTATTATTCCAGGAAACACCTGCCCAGGAAGACAAAAGGTGCAAACAACCTTACTCCTTTACTTCAGGAAAAACCATTTATAACCACACAACTTTTCGGCAGGTAGCATCAAATAACTGTTGCAGCTCCAAGACTCTTTGAAACCTTTACCGCATCATAACTACAAATTCTAAACTACTGTGACCCACAGTCCTAAACTATATAATGTGATCCTTATCCGATACTAATTAAGTCCTGCATCAAAGGGTTCACCTTAAACCAGACCCCAAAACCTCAATACTTCAACATTGCCCTTTCCACCTCCCCTCAACTAAGACTCTTTAAAGATAATGCTCTCCCTGAACAAGGGAAGCAACAAACTCAGTTTTGTCTTAGCAACAGGTAGTTTTGATGGTATTTTAGGGGAGCCAGCATTTGACAGGGCCAATACGGTGGGTAGAGTCCAATCAGGTGAGCTCTCCTAGGAGGGGTGGGAACTAGCTGCCAACAAGGAAGAAAAGAATACAGATGTCAGGGAGGCAGTGTCTGTTGCAGAATCCGAGTTCAGCAAGGTTAAATGCTTGCCCACAGATCACTCAAATAGCTGGCTGAGGACCGTGAGGATAATACAGGTTTCCACACCTAATTCCCGGCTTTTCTACTACGCGGGGCTTTGCCCACTTCCGCACCCGCACCAGAAGCCTGGGTAGCCTCCTTCCCTGATCTCGCGGGCTCTGTGGCCTCAGGGTGACTCAAGAGGAAGCTCCTGTCCTTCATCCCTCTGCGCTCATCCGAACTGGCTCAGGATCCGGGAAAACATAAACTAACTGCGAAGTGATTAATTAACGCCAGCCAATTAATGACCTATACTTGCTCTGGATGCCTAGCCAGCGGAAGTGTGACCTCTGCGCAAGGGATGCCGGGAAGGCGAAAGGACGGGCCGACTTCCGTCCGCAGAGACTGCTGGGTGGGGGCTAAGAGCTAAGTGCTGCGCGTAGGTCGTGGGCAGTGGCGGCCTGACAGCCGGGCTTTCCGGAATCCCAGTGCGGTACTCGCCGTGTGGGTAGCCCCTTTGTGTCGCGAGACTCCTGCCACCCCCGCCCCCTGGGCCGGAACATCCCGGAAATAGAAAGGCGTCTACGTGGTCCCGGCGCAGAGGAGGCCCCAGGCTGCGTATTGGCCTGTGTCTGTCGCCTCCTGGTGGCCGTTGTGAGGAACTAGAGCCAGCCTTTGCTCTCCCCAGTGAGTCCATTTCCTCCTCTTGGCCTGGAGTTTTCCAGCACTTAAAAGCCCTGTTCACGAAGTATGAACCATCAAAAATGGAAGGAGACAGTTGTGTGCTGGAACCAGCTTGCCCCGAGTTGTTAGAGCTCTTGGTTAAACTTTCAGAATTTTTCAAGCTGGATCTCCAGTACATTCATTATCTTTTTAAAGTCATTGTTAAAAATTGAATTATATAAACCTACAATAAATTATATAAATAATAAATTAGATAAATAAATTATATTAAAAGCAAAGGTATCAAATACTCAAATTAATCACCTAATTATTTTGCTACATTTTACAATTATCTATGTTCTTGAGATTTTTGTCTATTATATCTACATAGTAGAAATGCTATATAATGGTGTGCTATTGTGCATTTATTTCCAACCCCACGTTCACTGACCATGTTGGAAGCTTAACATTGTGACATGATGGGAATATTTACATCATAGAAATTGGCAAACTCTAGATATAACCCCCATGCCCCCCAGACTTGGTTGTTAAACATTCACCAGCACACCACTTGAGTCAGACAATGGCCTGGATGGATGGACAAGAGAATAAGGCCCAAGTCTTTTTGGGGCCAGCACAGAAATATAATTAGTTTCCTCTTTATTAAGGCCCTGCACAGGTTCTGACCATGATTCTCAATGAACATTTGAGGAAGGGAGGAACTTATGTGCTAAACTGGGCTCTGTCAGTTTACTTAAGATCAGCTTACCTATCCCTGACCCTGACTGTGACCATCACCTGACCTTTTTCTCTCTAACTATCCTAATAGCTCTCATTGCAAGGCCTTGAATGCCAACAATGGAGAGTTTCCTGGTGAAGGTCAGCCAGGGGAAGGAGTTTGAGTTGGGGGTGATGTAATCCAAACTTTGCTTTAGGACAAGAATCAGGCCTGTATGCAGGACAGGTTGAGGAGAGGAGTAAACAGAAATAGGGAGACCAGCCTGTTCATTCAAGACTTTGTTCAGCACTTACTGTGTATTAGAGCTGTGTAGGGATGGGGCTGCAGAGATGAGGGTAAGACACAATCCATGGCCCCAGGGAGTTCAAGTTTATGGGGCAAGAGATAGTAAACAATTACTATGAGTGTGATAAGTGCATTGAAAAAAGGCAAGTCAAAGTGCCAAAGGATGAATCATTCTTTCTGGAGGAGGCAAGGAAGCTGTGACCCAGCCCAGACAAGTGGGGTTTGTAGTCAGAGGGGAGTCATCAAAAGAAAAAAGAGGTGTGGAGATCCCAGGCTGAGAGCACTGCCTAGGCCAAGGCCTGAGTTTGTAGAGGGCCTAGGAGGTTGGGTTGGAATGGAAAGGCTAAGGGGAGGGTGACGGAAGATGGATCTGGAAAAGGGCTGGTGTTCTTACTGCTGAGGCTGAGCCAGGATGGTCAGCTGTGGGAGCAAAGAGCAAGTCCTAACAGAATGGATTTGGAGGATGTTCTTTATACTTTGTTCTTCAGTCATGAGCTCCACATCTGCAGCTACACACAACTTTTCAGCTATATCTCCTATCTTCCTTCTGTGGTCCAGCCAGAAAGGAATACTGATTCCCCAGTGTGGCNTATACTTTTTTTCTTAGCTGAGCCATCCTGCCACCTGTTGGCAGCTCAGCGGCAGCTCAGCTCAGGCCGTGAATCGAACCGGTGACTCTGTTGCTCAGAGTTTGCACTCTTGGGTGAGCTCTTAACCAACTGAGCCACTCGGCCAGCCTCTTGGAAATTATACTTTTAACAGCTTACCATTATATCCTTAGTGCTTGGCATGTAATGGCCCCCCAGTTTTGTTGAATCGATTAATTAAATGAAACACAGTTTACAAATTTTTACTTAATTAATAAAACAAGTTTCAGGTTATATATTTTTTCCTTTTTGTAATATTGGAATCATACTACTACATTATTTTCATGTGTTTTAAATGTTTTGGTATCTTTCCAAGTCAGTGAACTATTCACTCATAACATGATTATTAATCATATTATATTATTAATCATATTATAATATGCTGTTATATAATTTCCCAGAAGGCCATGCTCTCTGATACTGGACATTCAGTCTTTTTATTGTTGTACATAATGCTTCAATAAACAACAGTTCATAAATCTTTGAAAAATCATGTCTGATTATTTTCTCAAATTACATTCTTAGTAGGGAAATTGCTAAGTCAAAAGTTATTAACTTATTTACAGCTCTTGGTATGTATTGTAAAACTATTCTCTTTTCTGAAAAAACGAACAAACAAAAAATACAAAAAAACACCGCTTTTCTGAAGTTGTATGATTTATTTTTCTTCCCTTTCTTTACCATACAAAAATAGACTGAAAGCATTTTCCCTCATATCCTGACAGGGTTTGAAGGTTCAGTCTTTCTTGCCCTTGAGGAAAGAAGAACTAGTTTTCCAGTTACTAATGGCTTGGTCTCAAGGCTTAATGTGCCATCAAGGTGTGCTGTGAAAGGGTAGGGCACAGGTTTGAAGAGAGAGGAGACAGGAAATGCCTCAGCGAGGAACAGGAAAGGGGAAGGATTTTCGCAAGTCTAAAAGATGGGAGGACCTGAAAACCTAGCAAAGTTCCATGGGAGGGCACTGCTCAAAGGTTCAGGAGACCAGGCCTCATTGGGAGATCTCAGCTTTCACCAGAGGACCCCAGCCTTCTGGTGCCAGGGCCTGGGAGTGCCCAGAGAGGATGCACCTGATCAGAATCTGCCCCTCACTCATGCCTGCCCTGCACAGGGTTGTCCTGCCACCCTTCACTTGTCTCACACCTGGTACCTCCACACTCCCCCAAGTAAGCAGATTTTCAGCTAGGATGCTGATAGGGCCAAACTGAATGTCAACTACAGGTCAACTACATTCCCCAAGCCCTCNCACCGCTGTTCCCATCCCCCAATTCCCCAATAAAAATCTTTAAAAAAAAATTGATGGACTATTTTATCTCTTAATTGGGTCAGAGCCAAAGATAAATTACAGGCACACACTTTTAAAACAATTTTTAGCCAGGGTGAAAATTTGTGTACAAACCAATGAAATCCAGACTATTGGGTGTTCTGAGAAGTTAACACATCCTTCTTTTATCAGTTACTGGGAGTTTGATTTGAATATATGGATGCCCCAATAACAAATGTAAAAAGTGGAAATAACTATCTTTTTACAGTCTACTTAAAGTTAACATTGTACCAATTCATGTAAAATGTATGAAATTTGCAATTATATAGGCCATTTACCTCATCTTGTACTTTATACTATAGGTGTCATATGTATTACACCTACATGTTACAGAACCCACAATATAGGTTTTGCTTTAAACGTTCATGTATTTTAAAGAAATTAAGAGGGAAAAAAAGTTTTATATTTACCTACATATTTTCCATTTCCAGTGTTCCTCATTCCTTTCTGAAAACCTGCAATTTAACCTGGGATCATTTACCTTTAAACCAAAACCTTCCTGGGGCGGCCGATTAGTTCAGTTGGTTAGAGCGCAGTGCTCATAACACCAAGGTTGCCAGTTCAATCCTCACCTGGGCCACTGAGTTGCACCCTCCACAACTAGATTGAAACAACTATTTGACTTGGAGCTGATGGGTCCTGGGAAAACACACTGTTCCCCAATAAAGTTAAAAAACAAAACAAAAATTTAAAACCTTCCTTTAGCTTCTCTTGTACCACAGGCCTAATGGCAATAAATTCTCTTAGTTTTCATTTATCTGAAATTGTCTGTTTTCCCCAATTCTTGAAGAATGTTTTCATCGGCTATAGAAGAATGGGTTGGCAGGTATCGTCATCATTTCAGCACTGTAAAGACATTCCATTGCCTTCTGCCTCCATTATTTCCTATGAAAATTAAGTCGTCAAATTATAGGAGCTTGAACTGAAAGGGACAGTTCTTTAGATTCCCAACTTTCTACAGACAAGAAATGGGTTGGCAGAGAAAGCTAATCAGCTACAGACATGGGCCATTTCTTGTGGAAAAGGATGGGTGATTCAGAAGCCAGATCCAAAAGCCCAGAGGGTAGAACTAAGAGTCAGGAAGAACCACTGCCAGGGACTCTACACAACACACACTCCCTCCTCTCAGAGTAGGGAGAAGGAACAGCATGTGCCTAGCTGGATTTCAGAAATGCTATGGACCAGTGATTGCTATGTGGGGGTTATCTATTGTGGTTATCAGTCCCTTCCTCACCATTGTATGTTGGGTGGGCAAGGTGAACTCTTTAGTTCACAATTCTTCAAATTGAGAGGAACCACACCCAAGAGGCCTCATCTGCACCTGAATCTGATACAGTTGACAAGATCCTGGACCTCGTGTCTGGCTGATGCCATAATGGGGTGAAACTTTGGGGGTGCTGTCCAAACCCTATAGTGTACTATGTTTGTTTCCTTTATTTTTTCCTGAAGTTAATAATTGCCTTTGTTCTTGCTGTTCATTTCTTTCGTACCTACCCAAACTTTCCAGTTCTCCACAACGTCAATCCCATTAGGGAATATAACACTTCATTTTTTTCTTCTTCTCTGCTGTATCATCCCTCCTTGAGATCCCTGTTTTCCTCCTCTCTGGGATGTCCCATTAGTCATCCTTGGAATTCCATTTGCCTTTCTCCTATGTCCTTGGTCTCATGTTTTCCTCTTTCTTCATTCACATCTTGTTTTGGTGGAGCATATCAGTCAGTAGTTTCATCAGATTAAAAAGATAGTGCAATAGCAGAGGGCATAATGATGACAATGTCAGCATTCCTGTCTCTTGTGTCACAGTGTTCCAATGAGGACTGATTGGCCTCTTTGCTTGTGGCACAGCCGTCATTCTGGAATCTCCCTTTGCCAGTATCCTGGACATTTCCTCCACTTCTCTTCTGTGTTCCACCTGTGTTCTACAGCCCAAATTTCCTACTTTCTTGGTTTATTCCTTTTTTAGTCAGAGAATATCTTTCCTCCAGTGGCTTCCCAAGAATGGTGCATGGGGCGGGGGTACCTTTTTTGAGACTTCTCATGTCTGAAAATGTCTTTTTTATTATGTTTAAGGGCCATTTTTATTCTTTTTTAAACTTTTTTTTCAGTTACTGTTGACATTCAATATTATTTTATATTAGTTTCAGATGTACAGCATAGTGGTTAGACATTTATATAATTTATGCAGTGATACCCTGATTAGTCTAGTGCCCACCTGGCATTATACANATGTTGCCAACTTGGGTCAGTGAAACAACGTCCTCCACAACTAGACTGAAGAACAAAAGGACAGCAACTTGTCTGTTCCCTTTCCCCCAATTCCCCAGCACTGTACCCATCCCCCAATTCCCCAATAAAATATTTTTTAAAAAAAACCCACAAATTTAACAAGCTTGAAATCCTATCAAGTATCTTCTCTGACCACACTGGTATGAAATTAGAAATCAATAATAGGAGAAAATTTTGTAAACATGTAGAAGCTAATCATTTTACTTGTGAACAACCAATGAATTGAACAAAATCAAGAGGGAAATCAAAAAGTGTCTTGAGGGCCGGCCAAGTGGCATGTTGGTTAAGAGTTGGCTTAGGAGCACGAGCTGTGAGCAGCAGGGCCCTGGTTCGGATCCCACGAGGGCCAGTGACACTGCGCCCTCTACAGCTAAGATGGTGAACAACAGCTTGACCTGGAGCTGGGCTGCCGTGAGTCTCCAGCGACAGCATAGGCTGCAGCGGGGTTGCAGTGGGCTGCCCTGAGCTACCGTGAGCAGCCGTCCAAAGGCTAGCAACTGATCTGCTCAGCCGGGAAGAGCACAATGATCATAATACCAACATGGGTCAGTGAAGCAACGTCCTCCACAACTAGACTGAAGAACAAAAGGGCAGCAACTTGTCTGCTCCCCTCCCCCGATTCCCCAACGCTGTTCCCTCCCCCAATTCTCCCAGTGGAATCTTTAAAAACAAAAAAAGTGTCTTGAGACAAATGAACATGGAAATACACATATCAAAACTATGGAATGCAGTAAAAATAATTCTAAGAGGAAAGCTGAGAGTGATAAACACCTAATTTAATAAAAAAGAAAGATCTCAATAAATTACCTAAATTTACACCTCAAGGAATTAGGTAAAATAAAAAACTAAGCCCAAGGAAATAAATAGATTAGAAATGAATGAAGTAGAGACTAGAAAGACAATACAAAAGATCAACATTTTCTCATTTCATTTAAAATCTTTCAAAGGTTTTTATCTTTAAAAAGATAAAATTGACAAACTTTTAACTAGACTAACCAAGAAAAAAAGAATAAATAAATTTGTAAGTTTTTTTAGGAGACATTTTAGGAGAGGAGACATTACCAGTGATACTACAAAAATACAAAGAATCATAAGAGACTACCTTGCCAACAAATTTTATAACCTAGAAAAAATGGATAAAGTCCTAGAAACATACAACCTACCAAGATTGAATAATAAAGAAATAGAAAATCTGATAATAACAAGTAAGGAGATTGAAGCAGGAAAAAAAAACAAAAAAAAAACCTTCCAACAAAGAAAAGCCCAGGGCTGGCCGAGTGGCGCGATGGTTAAGA
>NW_017732850.1:47629-48526 GCF_001890085.2 Hipposideros armiger | reverse complement strand
TCACTGGCCCTCATATGTGGGATCCGAACCGGGGCCCTCTGGCGTCCCAAGCCAGCTCTTAACCATCGCGGCACTCGGGCGGCCTACGATGAGTCTGTTTTTGTTTCACTTGTTCACTTATTTTGTTCTTTAGATTCCACATATGTGAGATCATATGGTATTTTCTTTGTCTGGCTTATTTCACTTAGCATAACACCCTCTAGGTCCATCCATGTGGCCGCAAATGGTAAGATTTCATTCTTTTTTATGGCTGAATAATATTCCATTGTATACATGTACCATTATTTATTTTATTTTTTTATTAGTTTCAGGTATATGAAAATGTCTTTATCGCACGCTCACACTTGACTGAGAGTGTGGTGCTCATTGCTTCTTACTGACCAGCATCTTTCCCTTTTCCTCCTTTCTGCTAACAAACTGTCCTGTGGCCATGGTGGCCATGTGACCAGCCTGGGCCAATCGTAAGGCTAGGAGGAATGCTGGGCCAGTTAATGTCCTTCCCTGTCATTCATACTAAATGAGTAATCTGTCTACAGATAGAGGCAGAGGAGGAGCACTGGTCCTCTTAGTTGGCATTCCTTAAGGAAGAGACTCCAGCTGGCAGCCAGTTTCCCAGCTTTGGGAGTCATTTTGGGGATTAGAGAATGCAGTCAGTACCAGAGAACCGTAGAGTGTCCTGGGAATTAGAAAAAAGTCTGTCAGCACCACCCTGGGTCCTGCAGCTCGTCCTTCAACTGGAAGGTCCCATGAACTGGGTTCCACCAACCAGGACCAAAGGGCCCAGGAACACCCATTGTGTTCCGTGAGTCTAAGTTCCTGTTACCTACTTTTTTTTTTTTTAAGATTTTTATTGGGGAATTGGGGGGATGGGAACAGTGCTGGGGAATTGGGGGAAGG
>NW_017732850.1:12591-47369 GCF_001890085.2 Hipposideros armiger | reverse complement strand
ATGTGGGATCCGAACCGGGGCTCTCTGGCATCCCAAGCCAGTTCTTAACCATCGCGCCACTCGGCCGGCCCCCTGTCACCTACTTTTGAAAGAAATCCACATGACTACAGAACCACTCCTAGCTGATCATTGCTGAACATTCTGTCACCTTTTCTTTTGGATGTTGCTGCTGTTCCTTTAAAATTAAAGGTGTTTTTTTTTTCATAGCTATTATACTTTCTACAAATATTCACACCTGTCTCTTTTTCATTTCCCCTTCTTCATGAAAATGTCATTTTTATGAATTCTATTCAGAGGATGTTTTATTTACCATCACCCAACTAGTGTTTTATTTGTTTATTTATTTTGATTTTCTTTTTTTGTTTTGCAAATACCCTGTTTCCCCGAAAATAAGCCCTAGTCGGAAAATAAGCAGTAGCATTTTAGGTGCCAAAATATGGCACCTTGGCACACTAAATATTTTAAGCTGAAGGAGTTTGTGGAAAAGGCACCCTTCTCCCCGAAACAGGTCATAAAACCCTCATGTGAGAGATGCGTGCCCTCCATATCCTAGAGGAATCATGCTACAGCTTATTCTCCAGCTAGGTCTTATTTTCGTGGAAACACGGTATAAATAACTTGGCCATTAACACCTTTGGTCATAATGCTTTTTCTATATTATTCTCTTAGGCTAGACTTCCAGTGGTGAAGTCATTGAGTCAAAGGGGGTAGCAATTTCCAAGCTGAAGCCACAGACTGGCAAATTGATTTACACAAGGGCTGTGCCAGTTACATGCCCACCAGCTGGCCCATTTCCCCACAGCCTTGACTAATAGCATTCCTCCAGCACCATGCTAACTCCATACAGGAGAACCAGCATCTCTTTGAGGTGACTTTGATTTGCATTCATTTAATTACTGAGGCTGAACGTCTGTCAGCAAGTCTATTAACCAAATTGATTTCCTCTTTGGTGACTTGTCTGTGTCCTTAGTGTATTTTATCTTTAAGGTCTCAGTGTTTTTCTGATCAATTTCTTGAGTACTTTGGGCAAAATCAGTGTAGGTACTTGGCCACATATCCTGCAAATATTTTTCCTATAGTTTGCCTTTCAATTTTGCAACCAATTTTGCTTATATTGTTTAGCTTACTGGCCACATCTTTCTTTTATTTTTTAAGATTTTATTGGGGAATCGGAGAAGGGAAACAGACAAGTTGCTGTCCTTTTGTTTTTCAGTCCAGTTGTGGAGGACATCGCTTCACTGGCCCATGTTGGTATTATCATTGCACTCTTCCCGGGTAAGGCAGTCACTCGCCAGCCATTGGACGGCTGCTCACAGCAGCTCACGAAAGCTCACGCCTGCTGCCGGCCAGCCCCACTGCAGCCTACACCGTCGTCTGGGACTCACAGCAGCCCAGCTCCAGGTTGAGCTGTTGTTCACCATCTTACTGTAGAGGGTGCAGCATCACTGACCCTCATGTGGGATCCGAACCGGGACCCTGCTGCTCAGAGCTGGCGTCCCAAGCCAACTCCTAACCAACACACCACTTGGCTGGCCCACTGGCCACATCTCCTTTCTTCTGTGATGTCCACTGTAATTTCCAACATTAGAAAATGCATCCCCTTCCAGAGTTGATAAATATCAACTTTTATTTTTTAGGAGGGATTGACTTTTTTTCTTTTTCTTTTTTACTTCCCTCTCTCCTTCTCTCTCTGTCTTCTCTCACTCTTTGGGATTGACTTCTTAAAAACACATTTAGGTAGTTGAATCTCTCTGGATTCCAATCCTCTTCATTTGTTTGATGGGTAGGGTGAGGAAGGGATCTGGCTTCCTGCCCACATGGCCCCTCTGCCCAGCTCCCCTCTCAGTCCTGGTGCTCCAGGCTCCAGGCCCAAGCATGTGGGTTAAACCTGGGCTGCTGTTTCGCTAGTCATTGGAGTGACTACCTGGGTCCTCAGAGCACGTCTTTCTCTGGCATCGTCGCTTTCTGATCACATCTTGACTTTTGTTGCTTGCTTGATTTTAAGGCAGAGCTGCCCTTAGAATTGGCTTTAAAAAAAAAAAGCAGAGAAAACTGAGAAAGGCACCTGAGAGGAAGCAGTGAGCTAAAAAGAGTCTGAACCATCTCTGAGATGGGGGAATTGATCATCAGGGGTCTGGAGGAATGTAGTCCCCCAGACATTTTGAAACACTTCCCAGTTTGTAATTAAACATTTTCATCCTTTATGTGTTGCCGTCTCTTCCACACCGTAAACTGAGGAGTTTTGTTCACCTCGATATTTCCCATAACTGGAGCACTAAATGTGCTCAAAAAACACGTACAAAATGAAGGAATGAACGAACAACGAATGAACGAATGAGTCGGGAATCCTTTTTCCCCCACACTCTGCGCTCCCTCACTCCCTGCAGCCCACACAGATGGCCCAGCTCTCTCAGACAGCCCACAGGGAGCTCCAGGGACAACGCTGGTGGGGTGCTGAGGAGGGACAGTGGAAGCAAGGGGCGGGAGAAGGCGGGCCAGCTCCTGGGTGGCAGGGCCGAATGGGGGGTGAGCACCCTCCAGGCCCAGGATGAGCACTTCTCCCTGGAGACCTCGGCCCCACGCATCTTGCCCTGCCCGCCCCGCACTGCTGCTGGTGGCCACAAGAGGGCTGGGCTGACCAGGGGCACCCGCGAAGACCTAGACCAGAGGACTGGGGGGCTGCCGGCTCCCACTACCTCCTGCAGCATACCACAGCACACCCTGTCCACATACGCATCCACTGCACAGGCAGGGAAACTAAGGCAGGCCTCTGCCTGCCATCCAGCGCTCCCGACCCCCGGCCTGGAGGGGATCGCCAGACCCTGTCCAGGGCTTCGCCCCCACCCTGACCCTGTGGTTTGGGAGGGGTGTGGCCGCCCCAGCCCCGACTCCGGCTCTGACGTCAGCCCCGTGCTCCAAATAACTTCCTCCCCGAGCTGCTTCCGCCGCTGCAGCCGCAAGTCCAGGAGGCCGGCCCGCCGCGCCCAGGGCAGGGACGTCGGAGACGGTCGTCCTGGACTGGCCTTGCCTTCCCAGAAGCAGCTTCCGCCCCGCCCGCTCTGGCCAGCAGGTTCCCGGAAGCCTCTTCCCCCAACCCGCCCCCGGACCCCGGAGGAAGATGCAGCCCCCAGGACGGGCATGGGGCTACCCTGGGGCGGGTCCTGGGACGGCGCCTTTTGGTGGGAGCTTCTGGGACCCAGTTTCCTGGGGGGAGGGCCCGTGAGGGACACTGGGGTAAGCTGGAGACACTCCCCCCCCACACACACCGCATTCCGATTTCTTCCCCAGCTCTCCTTTGTTCCATAAGCACCACTGACCTGGACTTTTCCCAGCCCCACCTCCTCATTAGTGTAAGCCCCAACCAGGACTCTGGCTCACTGATGCTTGGTAGTAGGTGCTCAATAAATAGGAATGAACATATGAATGAATGAAACAGGGATGGTCTAATGGGTGGACTGCAGTCAACTTACATAAAGCTTGAGGTCAATTGGGGGGGGGTGTCTGTAGTCAGTTCGTGGTGTCAGGCAGAACCCCAGGCCACAAGCGTGCAAATGGGGCAGGTGCACCCTGGCCCCAAGACCCTAAGGCACATTAGGGTGAGGGGTCTGGCCCCTTGGGGTTCAGGGCCAGGTCATGGAGGAGCTGGGGTTCTGGGGTGCCTCCTTCCTGCCAAGAGGAGCTGGGCGGGCTGGGCTGACAGGTTGGGCAGCATAGCCAAGCTGACACTCACCTTCAGCATAAAACCCCATTTCATGGAGGCTGGCACCTCACTCAGTGCTCTAGGAGCTCCTGCCACCACTGTCCCCGGCCCAGTGCCCCAACCAGGTTTCAGATCATGAGACAGCTGCCGGCCATGACCCTGCTCCTACTGCTGCTGTGGTTTGGTGAGTCCTGGGTGCTGCACGAGGTTGGCTCTGCCCTCCCAGAGGGCCCCCCTTTGCCCTGCCTGGAGCTCTAGCAAGCCCCCAATTTCCTGGCCAGGTCTGGGGCTGCAGCATAGGCCTCCCCTCCGCACCCCAGTGGTGGGACCTCCCAGGCAGATGGGAAGGCCCAGATATCCCACCTGGGAGAGTGAAGTGGGGAAGACAGCTTGGAGGTGTGGGCTTAAGCTCAGGAGGACCCCTGAGGCAGAGAACTGAGCAGGGGCTTTGCTCCTCTCCCTCCACCTTTCCTGGAAGCTCATGGGCCAAGCTCTGGACTTGTTGCCTCTGCTTCCTCTCATCTGGCCTCTCTCTACCCCCAGATAAAGACACAGGCTGCATGTATGCAGGACCTGAACTCAGGGGCTCCAAATCTCTGGACCACCATCAGCTGGGCCTCTGGAGGGGTGGCCAAGCTGCTGCCTGAGCCTGGGTGCCCCAGGAGGCTGGTGGGAACTCAGTGGGGAGCGAGGGGGGGAATGGGGGCCAGGGGTGGAAGCTGCTGCTCCCACTAGAGAGAGAGTGTATGGGGAGGAAGGGGCCCTGCACCCCTGTCCCGTCTTCCAATCCTTGGTCAGGGTAAGCAGGCACGAGCAGGGAGCCCCACCTGCCAGGCCGCTCCTGGTGGGGAGGGCTGCTCTCTACCAGGGAAACCTTCCCGCATTCCTGGGCCAGCCTGGCCAGCCCTGCCACCACCTTACTTCCCTGTCCTCGAGTTACCTCACAGGGCCAAGCCGAGTCACCCCAGGCTGCAACTTGGCCATGGCTCCAGGCTTCCTACCAGGGGTTGGAAGGCACCAAAGTGGTACCTCTGTGGGGTACCACAGAAGGGCCAGCTTCCCTGGGTTCCCTTCCTGGCCTCCTGGCACAAGGATAACAACATTCTCTGAGGGAGCCCTTCTCTGCCGGGGGTTGTAACACCATGATCGCTCCTCACAGGTTTTAGTAATCAAGGTCATTGGCAAAGTGGAAACAGCTGCCTGCATTTGACTCACAAACAGCTGTGACCAGAGGTCTGATTCCTTCGATGCCACCCTCACCCCTACCTTTAGTTCTTCCCTCCTGGAGCCTTAGGCCTCTCCCATTCCCACCAGCTGAGCCCCTCCACCAGCTACAGAAGCATAGGCCCTGGGCCCAAATGAGGGGCCTTATCCCTTGGCTGGCTCACCCAGCCCCTGACAGGATGCCCGCTCTGCAGAGCCCAGGTCTCTACAGCCGCTGTCCTTCTGTCCCTCTGCATTCCCTGGGCTCAGGTCTCTGGATGTGGGCTCTGCCTTTAAGGAGCTCCTGGGCCTATAGGTGAAATGAGCAATTCTACCTCCAGCAGGGTGATGGAGGTGGGCAGAGCTCTGTGAGGCATGGTGGGAGAACCAAGAGCTCAGGAGAGGGAGCCAGGCTTCCCAGACGAACAGTGCAAGCAAGGAGGGATGCCTAGAGGAGGCAACATTGCAGTTAGGCTTTGATCTGGATTTGGATCTGTAGAGACGGGGAAGAAAGGGCTTTCAGACAGTGGGGTATTGTGAGCAAATCCTCACAGGTCAGAGGTGAGGAAAACTGGGGTGAGGAAGCCTGCCAAGCCTCAAGGGGGGGCCTGCTGGACCACAGGTGTGCACAATTGATCTAGGGCGTAGACCCTGGATCCATTTGCATGTATGGGAAGGGGGATGACTGTGGGGAGAATCCGGACAAGGCTCTGGAAAATTCCCACATGGAGGGAATGAGCCTGTAAGTACATTAGTGCCGGCAAGTACAGATGGGTAAACCAGAGCATCACGTGCAAGAGCAAGGGGTCAGGTGCTATCAATCTAAATTATACTGTACTAAGATGAGGGGGCTAGAGGGACAGCCCTCTCAGGGGACATTTGCATTTAAAAGGGCACCTTGTAAACACAAACTCATGAGCAGAATGTCCAGGACAGACTTCTTGTCCCCATCACTGGCCTGGGCTGACCCCACCCTTGCCCCCACACTTCTGCTTGCCACCCCTACTTTGAAGAGTGGCCGGACCTGCCTGTGCCTTCCCAGCCCCCCAGTGTCCACCTCCTCCCCTTGCCATATCCACAGCAACCCTTGCTCACTGCTTCATTGTCTAACCACAACCCCTCAACACTGGGGAGTGCACCTTTTGGACTGGGAGTCTGGTTGGAAGAATGGGGATCCCATAAAAAAATTCCAGGGTTCTTGGGCACCCCATGAAGATGCCTGGCTCAGCCCTGTGTTTGCCTCTTCCCCCAGGGCCCCTCACCACCATGGGGCTAGTTACCTCTTCTGGTCAGCATGAAGACAGGTTCAAGAGCAGCTGCCCCAACCTTGGGCCCCAAAAGGGGTTGGGGCATAGGTGAAATGCTGAGGGCTAAGGTGGGAAGAGGCTGACCTGAGCCCCTGACCCTAGCTCTGATCGGATCTGCCCATAATGAATCAGATATGCTAGAGTGAGGGTACCTCTCTCTCTCTCGAGGTGCAGGTATTTCCAGAGTGTTGCTGGCACTGGACTGGGGACCATTGACCTGGCTGGGGTCGTAAGGCTGGGGTGGAGGTTCCTGTAAAGGCCTCGTAGTAGGCCCTATGCCTGTGTCCAGAGATTGGGGGTGGTGGGGTTGTGGTGGTAATGGATCCTGGAGAGATGGGATCTCAGAATGCCCTATCCTCATCTCTCTGCCTGTCCCCTCAACTCCCCACCCCAAGGCACCACGACCCAGCAGGGGGTCTTGGGCTCCAGCTGCAGAGCATGCTGGAATGCCTGAGAGAGGGCTCAGCTCTTGGGAATCTGGAATCTTGGGAAAACTGACCCATGATGGCCGCTGCCTGGCTTCTCTCTGTTCCCCTGAGACGAGAGAGACCTGTGGGGCTGGGCTGTAGACCCAGGATTGAAGTTAGATTGGAGACTTGCTCCTCAGGATAGGCTTGGTGAGAAGCCCCAGACCTCTGAGATGCAGAGGCAGCTCCAGGGCTTCTGCCTTTATCCCAGGTCCGGGCTGTCTGGTGGGGGAAATGCAGGCCCCAAAGTACCAGGGCTGGAGGCTGGATCCTCCCCAGAGCTACATCCATATGGAGTGGAGAGGAAGAGACCCCCACGGGCACAAGAGGAACCATCCTGCCCCAGGCAGTAGAGTCAAGTCATGACAGGGTTCCCCTCACTGGCATCTCCTGATTGGCTCCCTGTATGGCAAGGAGTCTATCCAACCTTGCAGATAAGCTCTGGCTCATAGGCCTGGGCCTGTAGACCTTGAAGGGAAAGTCTGTGGGGAAATTTTGGCCTCTCCTGCTTGGTCCCTCTGTGGACTGTCCTGAGTTCTCATGGGGCTGGGTATGGAGTAGAGGAAAGCCATGTTGACTAGCAGTGGGGACGGGAGGGGCAGACCCTGACTTTGGCAAAGTTAGCTGATCACCCCTCTTTTCTCCCTTCCAGGGACTCAGGGAGCCGAGGCATTGAGTGGTAAGCAACAAGGCCCTTGGGTGGGGGGACAGGAACGGGTTTGTCTGAGAGCTGCGAGACTGGCCAAAGGCTCTCACACACCCTGGGAAGGAGACCCAGAAGACATGGGCAGGGCATGGGGAATCTCAAAGGAAAAGTTGCAGAACTAGAGCCCAGACGGGAGGAAGGTCTGACGCATGGTGCAGACAGCACAAAAGGGTCACTGAAGCAGGAAGCACAGAGACAGGGGCAGGAAAAAGTGACAGTAAAGATGCTAAGGATAAAACATGAAGACCATTCTGCTATAACAATAACAGCCTTCCTTGGGGTCACCTACCCTGTGTGGGGCCCTTCCAACACCCACTGTTCTTCCTGGAGCTCCTGTTTGTCAGGCCCTGGGATAAGACCTTGACATGTGTTATCTCAACCCTCATTATGTCACCATTTCACAAGTGAGGGGCATGAGGCCCATGGGGGTGGGGGGTCTTCCCCACAACAAGAAGGGATCTGCCTGTGTCAGAAGCTGACCAGATACCCAGGTCTCTAACCTCCCCAAACAGGTCAGGGGAAGGGAGAGCCCAGAATTGAGTAGTAAGTGGAAGCTGGATTGTGGGGTTGGGCTAGGGAATCAACTGATGGAACTGACCCCCAGTGAGTGCTGTCCCGACTGTGTTCCCTAGTCTGCGGGCACCCAAGGATGCTGAACCGGATGGTGGGCGGGAAGGATGCCTTGGAGGGTGAGTGGCCGTGGCAGGTCAGCATCCAGCGAAATGGAAGCCACTTCTGCGGGGGCAGCCTCATCACAGAGCGGTGGGTCCTCACCGCAGCGCACTGCTTCTCCAAGTGAGTCAGCCAAATCCCTACACTCTCCCTCACCACTGATCGCCCATTTCTGCTCTGCCTCCCTCCCCACCAGGGGCTCCGCTGACAAAGCCCAGCGCCAGCTGGGCTGCAGCACCGCAGACAGCGCTGACAGGCTGGCGGGGGCGCTCTCAATCTGACTACCTCCCCCTTAGGAAGCCTTTCTAGGACTGACCTGCCTTCCTAGCCAGAGCGCCCTTTAGGTCCAACCTCAAGGCTAACTTCCAGCTACAATCGCTGCTTCCCAGCCCTTGCTCCTAGAAACAGGGCAGGGAGGTTCGCTGCTGGTCTCACCAGTGAGGCACTAGGCCAGGCCTGGGGCCCTGTCCTTGCAAATGTTGACAGGCTCCTCCCACGCCCTGGCTGTGGCCCTATCCCCCCTCCCACACCTCAAATCCAGGACACTCTAGTTTCCACCTGGGAATCTGGTTACAGATGAGCCCAAGGACTGGAGTAGAATGTCGCTTCCTCCTCCTTACCCATGCCATCCCTGATCAAAGGGCCAGGCCACCCATCCCTGCTACCATACTGTGAGCCCCTGACCTCCAGGGTTTCCCAAGCTCTTGCCTCTCACCACAGCCCTGCAATTCCTTTAAAATCTCACATCTTAAATTTAGCAATGCAGGCTCTGAGGGAGTAGTCCGCTTACCCAAGGCTCATGGGCATGGCTGGGCCAACCCCCAGTTGGCTGGCCCCCAGCTGCACCCCTGTGGGCGATCATCTCCGTCATCACTCACAGCAAGCCTTTCAGGTAGGGACTGTTACTGTCCTCATTTCAAAGCCGAGGAAATGAAGTTACAGAGAACTTGATAGGTGACTTGCCCAAGGTCACCCAGATGGCCAGAGGTGGAGCTGAGAAAGTCAGAAATTGAAGCTGCTTTAGCTTATGTTCCCTTAACTACCCCCACCCTGATGTGTGTCCCCCTGAAGATTAACTTTTTTGAAGATACTGTGCAGAGAGGCGTCAGGCACTGGACCTGGAGGCCGGGAGGGAGGTATGTGGCAGCAGAGGGACCACACTAGCTCCTCCCTCCCTTCTTCCCTCCTCCATCTCCCTCCAGCAACGCCCCCTTTGAAGTCCCAGAACAGCTGCCTCACACCAGCTCTCTGCTTTTTCCCACCAGCGCTTCTGAAAAATCCCTGTACCGGGTTCTGCTGGGTGCACGGCAACTGGTGAAGCCTGGGCCGCACGCCGTGTACGCCCGGGTGAAGCGGGTAGAGAGCAACCCCCTGTACCAGGGCATGGCCTCCAGTGCCGATGTGGCCCTGGTGGAACTGGAGGCACCTGTGACCTTCACCAATTATATCCTCCCCGTGTGCGTGCCTGACCCCTCTGTCATTTTTGAGACGGGCATGGAATGCTGGGTCACCGGCTGGGGCAGCCCCAGTGAGCAAGGTAATGGGGAAGGGTGAGGAGAAAATGGGGGAAATGTCTAGAGAAGGTCACTCTGAACCAACAATCTTTTTGTTGACATTGATACCCACAGTGTCTACTCAAATGGGTGGAGTGGGTATGGGACAGAGCTGTGGTTCTTGAGAACCCAGGGCCTTGGGGTCCTTGGAAAGACTGTCCGCTGAGCTGCTGGCTGTCTTGCCCCTTCCTAGACCGCCTGCCCAATCCTCGAATCCTGCAGAAACTCGCCGTACCCATCATTGACACGCCCAAGTGCAACCTACTCTATAGCAAAGATGCTGATTCTGGCTTCCAGCTGAAAACCATCAAGGACGACATGCTGTGTGCTGGCTTCGCTGAGGGCAAAAAGGACGCCTGCAAGGTAGGAGCTGGGATGGGCTGCTCCGGAGGCTGACTGAGCCCTGCTCCCTAGGCCCAGGTCAAGGTAGGAGCCAGGCGGATGAGGCCCCAGCAGGTGGGCCCACAGTCCAGACCAGAGCTGTGCCTTCATTCAGCTGGGAAAAGCAGATTCCTGAACCCCACCTAAGGAAGTCAGTCAGTAGGTCTGTAGTTGGGGCCAGGAAAATATATTTCACCCCTTGGAGCAGGTGGTCTGGGGATACTAAAGAAATGGGCTCTCCAAGAAAAGGAATAACCAGCCAGTGGTGTGAGGGGAGCTGGGCAAGGACATTCCTAGGGCAGGGAGTTGAAAGGGACAAAGGGAGGAAGACAGGTGTGTATGTCCACCTGTGTACCTGCTGGCTCTTGGGCCCCTGTGGGCTCTGACAGTGCCTCTGCTTCCTCCGCAGGGAGACTCGGGGGGTCCTCTGGTGTGCCTGAAAGGCCAGTCATGGCTGCAGGCTGGGGTGATCAGCTGGGGTGAGGGCTGTGCCCGCCGGAACCGCCCAGGTGTCTACATCCGGGTCACCTCCCACCATGACTGGATCCACCGGATCATCCCAGAACTGCAGTTCCAGCATGATAGGTCGGATGGCCAGAAGCGGGGCCCCCGGTTCCAGCAGCCCCTTGATCGGAACTTTGCATCCTGCCTGGCAGCCCACACCATCCTCCTGGTGCTCACGGCCCTGCTCACCTGCTTCTGAGCCCCAGGGCCCACCTGTATATTTGTAAATAGCTGACTCTCCCTTCTTTTCAATGCCCAGTTACTTTTATTTATGTTCACCATCCAATAAAAAAACCCAACCTCAGTGCCAGTTGCCCGGGTGTGGACCCTCGGGGGAAGGAGGGCTGTGGAGAGGCACCAGATGGGGGGAGGTACCGAGGAGCTGTGAGTTGGGGGCAATGTTGGTGGGGGCACGTGGAGAGCTGGAGCGTGTGGAGGGCGAGGCTCCCAGCGGGAAGGGAGCTGCAGCAGGCACACTGGAGGCTGGATGTCACTGGAGTCCAGGGCCTCCGTGTCCCGTGACACCTGTCCCAGATCCTCTCACAGGTGACTTCCCTGCTCATTGTCCTTGCCAACGAGGCCCTCACCCTAAGTGTCACCAAGGGGAACAGTGACAGAAAGAATGGAGGAGGAGGGCTTTGTGAAGCATGGGGGAATCACTGCCCCCTCTCAGCCTGTTTCTCTCCTGTAACCCGGGATGGCACCCCCACCTGCTTTTCAGGGGTACCCCAGTAGGTATTGTGCCAGAAGGTGCGGCAGGGAGAGGCAATGATATGGATCCTTCTCTGAGCTCCTGTGCGTGCCCACCTCCCTTCTAGGCGCCACACCCCCCTCTCAAAACTGCCTGGGCACAGCTCCACTGGGGCCCTACAGACCCAATGCCCCAGGAGGCTGGACCTCCCCAAAGTTGGGGGATGCAGGGACCATCGTGGTCTCACCTGGTCCACACACTGCATGGACATTCTGAGCTATGTCGGGTGTCACACAGAGGAGGCAAGGCCCAGGCCGTTGGGGACCATGGAGGCTGAGGCTCTGGCAATTCCCTGGGCTGGGACCCCTTTCTTCCTATTTCTAGTGTTCAAGGTTCAGGTCAGACTTGGTGTCTATAATGGTTTGTACAAAGACCCTCCCCTCCCCTAGAATTCAGAAATGAGCCAGAATTCTCTATGGAGCCCCCTCCCCAGGCCTACTGCCTGGCCTGGGCCCAGCTCTGCAGCCCCACCCTCTCCTGCCTCAACCTGTTATCAGCAACCCCACACAATCTGCTTAGACCCACCCCTCCTTCCCAGTGTGCCCTGTTTTGGCCTGTCACCACCAGGAATCCAGCATAAACGGGTCTCTGGAGTTTAAGTCCCCAGGGTGCTCTGGCCCTGCGGTGATGGCACAGACACCCATGGGGCAGCCTGAGGTTCACAGGCTGGCCCAAGCATGTCCACGGCAGGCCCCTTCTGCAGCCAGTCAGCTCCCCACCCCATGTGGGCTGATTCTCAAAAGGTACCTGGGCTTACCTGCGTTGCTCAGCAACCGTGAACTGGACAAGACTCCTAGGAGGGCAGGGATATGTCTACTGCTTCCTTGCAGACACACACATGCACACACTCCCTAGCACATCACACAGGCACATTCATGCAGACACGTGTGCACACCCATGCCTTCAAACGTCCACACATCCATGCACATACTCACTAGTACATAATACATGCACGCCCATATCGACTTACATACCAGTGCACACATGCGCATGCACACAGAAACCCACGCATGCACACAGAAACCCACACATGCACACAGAAACACATGCCCACACTTGCTTGTGTACACACAGGCACAGCTTGCCTGCCTGGTGCTGGGAAGAAAACCGGCCTGGATATTTTTTACGGAATAAATCAATAAGCACTTAGCCAGCACCGGCTGTGGACCGGCCCTGGGGATAGAGTGGGGACAAATACTAAATTCCCCCCTGTGCTCCACTTTGCCCAGTTCATCCCTGACTCCAGGCAGGAAGGCCTGGGAGACACAGCAACTGGCAGAGGCACACAGGGGCCCCATTTCCCTGCTGGCTGCTCCGTGGCCCTCTGGCGACTGGGCTGGCTGCTGCATTTCTTCTCTAGACCAGAGATGGGCTCCACGTCCCTCAGGGGATAGCAGATACACCGAGGCCCAGGCAGGGGGCTGCGGTGTGGAAACAGGATGGGGGTGTCCGGAGAGCAGCCCCAGGGACAAGTTCTGGGTCATCCTGGCTGGGAGCAGTGGCTGGCCTGGGTCGCGCAGCCTTGGAGAGGCCTGGACGAACCCTCCACTCTGCTCTGGGGCTATAAAAAGCCTCAGGCCCTGTGGTGGGGGGTGGTGATTAGAGATTAGGAGGTCTCTGGAGGGAGGCCCCGCTGCAGCCTCTGTGGGGAAACCAGAATGAAGCCTGACTGCCTGGACATGGGCGAGGACCAGGCTCCCCTCAGAGAAGGACTTTCCATCCCATCTCTTCCGCCTCCTGCCTGCTATCCCAGCTTTCTGGGTGCCCTGGGGTCCCCTATCATACCCTTATCCTCCTGCTACAGGGCAGGGGTCTGGTTAGGTCCCAAGGGGCTAACAGGGAGGAGAGGCAGATGCTAGGGCAGCCTGGCCCCCAGTGATGCCCCACCCAGATGGGCTGGGAGGGAGAGTCTGGGGTCCCCATACAGCCACTGAGCTGCTACAAACTGCCCCATCCAAGGTGGTGGCCAGCACGTGACTCTAGGGCACAGTTCCCTGACGCCTGGGCTTCCCCAACACTGTCCCTGCCCAGACCCAGGGCACATGCTCAACCAGATGGCCGTGGAGAGGAAGGGAATGCAGAGAGGAAGGGCAAACACAGAGACCAGGGGATTAAAAGGGAAAGCAGGTTTATTTCGTGCCATTCATAGTTCACGGCAAGCCTAGTGTTGTGAGAGGAGGTAATAAGGAGAGACATGCCCCCAGCTGTCACGAGTCCCCTCTCCACTCTGGGCAGAGGCGCAGCTCAAACACAACTTTCCACACTGCCGTCAAGCAGCACCTCAGAGCCATGCCAGGTGGGTGGGCGGTGGCGCCAGGGCCCCGCCAGCTGCAGGAAGAAGCAGAGACTGCCCTAAAGAGGGGCAGTGGGCCCAGCCCTGGGCAGGGGCCCATGATAAAAGGCCCACCTCGTAGCAACCACAGCAGCCTACAGAACAAGCAAGAGGAGGGGGCCAGACACCCCTCCTGGGACCCACAGCCAAGCCCAGAAATGCACACATGCACACGCACACACTACACACACCCACACACACATAAGCATAATGATCAGCTCATGGGAGCTGCAGGAAGGAAAACTGCTGGGCCAGGACCCTCTAGCCTCAAGGACCAGAGGTTAGCCACGGCTCTGACGTCACAGGGCAGGCTCTGTGCCCTGAGCTGAGCCCCAGGCCCGATGCCACCACCCAGAGCTCAGGTGCTCAGAAGGCAAGGCAGCCAGGAGGCATGAAGGAGGGAAAGGCAAAGAGGGGGTACAAATCAAAGCCCCCAAACCGGGGACCCTCCTCCCGACCTGGGGGTTGTGCATCAGTGTCCAGATTTGTGGTTTGTCTCAGGGAAGCACAGCTCACTCCAAAAGTGGTGGAAGGCACTGCTTCTACTGAAGGATGCCAGATCCACAGGCTGCGAGGCACCTGGGTCTCAGTGCCCCCCAGGCCTGGATATACAGACTGTATATCACATCTGCAGGGCACACATCTGCACTGTAGGCTCAGTCCTTTATTGCCTCAGTTGGGCTCAGTGACCGATGGGCAGTGGGGTAGCAGCCAGCCACTGCCACCAGCTCCAGGGAGGACAGAAGATGCCAGAAGCACCTGTTGGGTGGACACAAGTAAATGCAGGGAAGAGAAGGAACAAGGTGAGGTGACAAGGGGCGGTGCCTGTTCTTGTGCAGGGCCCTGGAATGTTCCAGGCATGGGCTCTGCAGGAGGCCCAGCAGCTGGGGGCCCATGCAGGGAGCCTGCACATGTCAAATGCCCGCCTTCCTCTCCTGCCCTGCCTAGTGGCTTCCTGGAGCTACAGGGCTGGTGGCCCTGAGGCTGCCCTGAGAACTGTGTCCTTTGCCCCTCCCCATACCCCCCCACGGCAGGCAGGCTGTGCCTGGAGCACAGGGTCCAAGGGTCAGGGCTACCTTCTTAGCCTCAGGACCCAGATTAGAGGGCTGTTTTCTTTCCAGTCCTTTGCTTGAATAGGAGACAAGCTCAGGGCTTTCACGGAGACACCCGAGATGCTCTGGGGCCATTCCTGAGTACCCGCCTGGCAGAGGCAACTGGAGGCATGTCCAGGTTCACTGTTGGCATCAGGAAGCTGGAAGATGCCAAGTGTAGTCTGTTTGGAAAGCAAACTCCTCAGAGCAGAACTTGGAGTCCTTCCCCATTTACCCGGGGCTGTACCCCAAGTGTCCAAGAGCCCGGCCCCCAAGCAGGCAGTTCCCACCCCCAGCCTGGGAAGGCAAAACAGTGACCCCTGAGGACCCCTGGGCCCCTGGCCAGTCCGGCCACACACCTGGAAACAAGACAGACACTCCAACAAGGCCGGGAGTTTGGGAAGCCGGAGACTCCAGCATCTTGAGGTCAAGGACAGTCTAGCCAGCCTCAGGGAGCCAGAGCTCTCCAGGGGACACAGGAACAGGAATTTCCCCGAAGTGCAGAGGGCATCCCAGGAGCTTTCACAGAGCAGCCACCAGGAAAAGCCAGAGTGGCTACAGGAAGGTGGGGGTGGGGATTTAGAGGAATGTGCTGCTGATCCTGCTGGCCAGAGTTAGAGACAGGACAGGTAGGTGGACATGCTTAATTTGATGAGGAGTAACTACAGTAATACCCTGGTTTGCGAGCATAACTTGTTCTGGAAACAAACTACGTACTCATATTGCAAGACATCGCTTGTTTACCAAGTTAAAATGTATCAGAAATGTTTGCTCGTCTTGCAGAACACTCGTAAAACACGGTTTTACTGTACTTTAAAACAAAGTCACTAAAGATGATCTTATTCCTGGGAATGGGGACATGACGCCAGCAAGAGGTAGTTGAGGCGACCAGGGCTGGCCTGGCCAAGGTGAGAGATGGGTGTGTGCTGTGCTAATCCCTCAGGTCAGACAGTGACAGGTGGATGGTCTGGCCCCACCCTGGCCACTGACCATGGCCCAGGTGCCAAGACCTTTTCCATGCATTTTAAGACACTAACAATTGCTCTGCTCATTCATAAATACACAATTTTATTCGCTATTTTCAGGGGAAACTTAGGCATTAAACTGTAAGCTGATAAAATACGGATACCTAAAAAAGTATAAAAGTATAAATATCCCCTTAGAATAAATTTTAGTGAATTAAGTCTTAATATCTTTAAATTAAAAAAAAACACCACAAGCCTATCTATAATGTCAAGGTCACAAATTAAACGACGCTAAGCGGCCAGCAGCACCCCACAGGTACACCCCGAGGTCAGCAAGGGCCGCCCTCCTCCCAGGGTTCCACAGGCAGAACAAATAACCAGGGGCTAAATGTGCCCTATAGAAAGGTTGCTATAAATGGTTAAAGCCAAACATTTAACAACATACAACAGACCTTACAAAAAGGAGGAGGTAAGTCCTAGGTGCTAGAGAACTTGGTTAATCAGGTTATTGGCAAAGGAGAAAAGGGCTCCGGAAGGATTGGAAACTAGACGTATCAGAGCCTCCGCCCAACGTGTCAGGAGCCCCTGTGTCAGTGTGCACAGCTCCCCAGGGAAGCCCGAGGTCAGGAAGCAGAGAGCTGCTCCTCCTAGCCAGGTCCCCCAGACTTGGACCGTCTCCACGACCAGCTCAGAAAGGTCTGTTCTCAAAGCATGCGGACAGCAGGTTTTAAAGAAATCCTAGTAGCTCCAATGTCGTGTCAGGTGGGCAGAGCCCATGCAGGTTGTGTGTGAAGTCTCAAACATCCCAGAAATATCAAAGAGAACTGCATAGTTGTACAAAGAAAACGAAAAGAGCCAGCAAGAAAGAGAAATATTTGTGATGCGCTGTAAACATCCAATTTTCAATGTGACCTGGAGTGTCAGCTCCAAAAGTCAGGTGGACAGGCCTCCCACCCTGCCCTCCATCCCAGGCGAGACAAAGGCACTGACTGACAGGCGCCAGCTCCCCTACGAACCCGTGGGTGGGACAGACATGACAAAACTTCTACCTCCCTTTAAATGACTTAACAGATCAACCCAAAATGCAGCAACACTTTTAGGCATTTCTAAAAAGTAAAAACATTGGGAAGTCTATCCACACTGGGGAAAAAAAGGGTGCAAAGGTCTCTCGCCTGGAAAATACAAATGGAGAAGCCTTGACTGTTCTCGACTGGATCAGGTTGGGGGAGCGCGGCTCTGAAGGAGGCCCAGCCTCAGGGCGGAGGCTCGGGAAGTAGTGAACACACAGAGGCCACCTCTGTCAAAAGCTGCCCAAGGCTGTGAGAAACGGACAACCGATCACACCTGGGCATGACTCCCAGACCCGAGGACCAGGGCCTGGTGGGGTTGAACACCCAGAGCCCAGGGCCACAGCACTGCGGCCACTTTCTACCAGTGAGACCCAGGCTCCGTTACAGGCTGTTCATGTAGCACCAAGAACACTGTCCTTTAAATGATCTTCTGTGGTTAAAGGGGTCAGTCGGGAGCATCCTGCCTCAGGCTGTGCAGCTTGGAAAACCCAGCAGAGGACCCCGCAGGAACGTCCACCTGATCAGCACACCAGCTCCTTGTGGGAAGCCCAGCCTTGGGCTGCTGGTCCTGTCTCTCACCACCCACCGCAGAGGCAAAAAAGATTCACACCCAGATCTCTAGAGAAATTGTCAAAAGCAGGTTTCTTCTCACGGCCAAGCTTCCTCAACATGGCGGCACGTTGCATCTTGGGAAAGGTAAAATATTTCTTCAGCAGCCAACACTGTGCTCCTCACATCCTTGAACCCCGTTCTTGCAAGATCTGAAAATGCCAAATGCAGAGAATGAGGACTTGGGTCTTGGACAGGGAGTTGGGAGCTACACAGCCCTGGAACCAGGTGCCTGGCTCTGGGGAGCTGGGCCCACAGGCCTCAGTTGGCCTATGGGTGGCTTGGCTCAGGGGTCTGAGGGAGCCAGCACCACCTGCCAGGGTCTGAGAACAGGCTGCGGCCTGGCCCAACGGACCTTCTCGTGGGGGGCTGGCTCGAGCACCTCAAGGCCCCACACAAGGGGCTGGCTCCTCCAACTCTCTCCACTCTTCATCCCAACCTGATGTCAGAAAGATATGCCCCCCATGTCCGACCCGCATCTCCATGGGCTTCCTCCAGAGGGCCCGAAACATGCAGGCATGGCCCAAGGGGGTGTAGCTCCTCATCAGACCTCAGAGAGCCCCGGCAGCATCTCCTCAGATGGCTGCCTCCTGCTCCCCTCTCAAGAGTCCCAGAGCCCGACTGGGGGCTTAACTACCCACCTGACGAGCACTGACTCCTGAGTATCTCTCCAGACTAGCTCCATCCTGGGCCAGACACATGTGTACGACTGGGGACTGTGGGGTCCCAGAGACCGCACCCCAATCTGCCCCTCTTCCTGCCAGTTGAAAACCATATATCCTCCACCCTGCATCCAGTCTCACAACCCAGAGCCTGGGCCCCGGGACTGCCCCAACCCCCATCCCCGCCAGTTTGCCCTGCACGTTGCCCGGCTGGGCTCACGTCTTGTTGCACAGGGCGTGGCCTCCCTGTGACTCGACCACCTACCCCGAGGGTGGCAGCCTCCTCTTTGCTGGAGCCAGACAGGACTCTATGAAACATGCACCCAATCCCACTGCCAGCCCTGCAGAGTCCGCCGCCCCGCTCCCTCCCACTCCTTGGCATCTCAGGGCCAGAGCAGCCCCTCACTCTACCCTGGCCCCCCTCTCACCACTGTGCATCCTATCTGTGCATCCCATCCCCCTCCAAATTGTGCTGGCAGCTCCTCAAGGCCCAGAGCCACCTGGGGACAGCCCTACACACTGCCAAGCACCTGCGGTCGAACCCTATAGAGGCCACATAGAGGGGGCAGGACCACCGTGTGTCCCCAGGAGGGGGCTTCGGAGCTGGCAAATAGTTCCATTTCCATACATCAAGTATGGCTGCTAAGCACCAGGTAACCAGGACAGAGAGGTCTCAACCTGGCCTGTAAGATGACACTCCCTGGGATCTCATCAGCAGTGTAAGAGTGAACTACCCGGGGGCGTTTTCTTCTTGAATTTCTGAACTGAACTACAATTCCTGACACTGTGTGCTTCTGAGCCCTGGGTCCAGGTGCAATAGGGGACGTGCCCCGTGAGGGCCAGCCCTATTTACGCCAGGTCCAGATCCAAATGGACACTCTGGCTGGAGTGAAGTTCACTGCTTCCCAATATAGCCCTGTAGGCGGCAGGCAAAGTTCTCAGACTCGCAGCAAGTACCCTGCTGGCCCCAAGACCTCCCGCTCACCAGCCAGGTGGCTGCCCACAACAGAATGGCCAGTCCCTCACGGTCACCCAGGGCTCATTCTCTAGAAAGCGCAAGTTCTCAGGAGTTGCTCCAGCCATCCCTTGCCACCCCTCCATCCCTGCTGGCCACCAGGCCTGGGCCCCCCGAGTCTCTGAGAGCTCTGGGGCCACTCAGACAGCCTGAGCTGCAGTCCCTGCAAAGCGTACACCCCGCTGTACACCAGACTGCACACCCTTCCTCAGGCCAGACCAGGGCAAGCCCCTAGGTTTAGGATTCGCTGGGAAAGCCTGGGAGGCCCTGTCGGAGGGACGTGATCTAAGAAGGGGACTCGGGTTGACAGTGCGTCCTCGCTCAGCCCTTGTAGCTTCCTCCTGCCTAGGTGCTAGTTCCAGCCCCAGGAGGGCCTGTCGGCCCCTGATCTTTGCTGTTTGCAGGGAAAGTTGGGGCGTGTGGGGTCACATGATGCACAGAGCTGCCCTCACTTTGTGGGAGCCCAGCAGAGCAGAGTTTGAAGGACTAAGTGGTGGAAACAAGGCCCACACAACAGGAATTTGGCCTGGGAGCAAGGTGACAGTACAGGAGGGGCTGCTCTGTCAGAGCAGAAGCCCCAACAATGATCTCCTAATGAGAACATAAGAATCCTCCAAGGAACTGTGACAGTCATGGCCCCACCTGCCCTGGACAGGGCTCTCATCTGGGCCACCTCTCATCAGGGCAGGCTACTATGAGCAGCACCCCAAGATGGGCTGAGGAGGGTCCGGTGGCCACTGGAGCTCCAGGACTGCTCTGTGATCAGCACGCACCCACCCCTCCCCCAGCCTGGACCCGAGTGAGGCCTCCATAGCAGCTCCAGCTAGCAGATGCAGAATCAATAAGTGACTGGGGAGGGGGGCTGAAAGAAGCCCCCTCTGTACTCCTGGATAGTGGCTCAGTGCCAGCACCCAGCAGCCTACCAGTAGGTGTGGCTCCTCCAAGTTCACGCAAGCTCCCCTAGCACCCAATCGAGTTCCTATCATGGGTCACCATCAGGCCAGGCCAAAGTCCGGGGCCTTCTGCCTGTCATCCACATGCTGCTGAGCCACTAAGATGTGGCCACCCCAAACCAAGAAGGGCCACAAATGTGAACTATATGCCTGATTTCAGAGGCTCTGAAGTGAGAAAAGTATCACAATGATTTTCCAGATTGAAATGACAACATTTTGCATGTACTGGGTTAACAGTACTAGCATCAATTTCACATTTCTTACTGAATGTGGCTGCTAGAAAGTTTAAAAGGACAGATGGAGCTTGTGTTGCATGTCCCCTGGGCTCTGACAGCTGGTCCAGACCTGCACTCGGCAAACATTTTCTTAAAGGGCCAGATAGTAAATATTTTAGGATTTGTGGATCAAGAGGCAAAAAAAAGCCCCCGGTCTAGCCCTCTCATGACCGGAGGGTTGGCCTTTCATTGCTCAGCAGGCCTCCCACCTTTCCATGCTGCTCCCAGGGTGACAGCTGAGGGTCCCTACCTCAGGTCTCAGCCCAGGAGGAAGGCCCTGGTGGGAGCAAGAGACCCCGGATGATGCCTGGCTTGTCTGCCTGCAACTTGCCCTCTCTGGGCTTCGACTTCCTGTGTGCAAGATGAGAGAACAGGCCAGGTGGTTCCCGCTAACGAAGAACATAGTGGGGTTCTAGAACCAGCTAGGACTATCAGTCTAGGCAATGAGAAGAAGCTGGGAGGTGACGGACATGAGGAGCAGTAGGGGGCACTGACCGAGTCTCCCATCACAGGGCAAACAGAAGAAGGGACCATACAGACAGTCCACCAGCATCCCTTGCACAAGGCGCCAGGGAGCAGGGGTGCTGCGGCCTTTGGCTTGAGGATCAGGGTCCAGCCTCTGCAACACAGTCCCGACTCTGCGGCCCTCAGCCCATGGCCCGGTGACAGGATGGAAAAGCTGGCAGGATGGGGGTGGCCTGGCCCCCAGGAAATTCAGGCCCATGTCCTCGCCGACTGACACCCATGGCGAGGAGGGCTGACACACAGGGCTCTCAGACATCCCAGCCAAGGTCCGAATCCCACCCCCATGGGTATCCTAAAGGGGACAGACAGACAGTCCCGCCCCCAGACCTGCCAGCTCTACTGCAGATCTACACAGCTGGCATCTAACATGGAAGGTTCTCTGTCAACTACAGGCATGAAAAATACACAGCAGAGGAGAGGCTGGGTCAAGGAGACTAAAGTACGGGGTCCATTGCAAGGGCAGCAGAGCTCACCAGGACATTTACACTTAATCTGAGTCATTCTCATCGTGACCCGTCTCCTCGTCGTCACTCTGGCTCGGCACATAGCACGCGGCAAGGGAGGAGAAGAAGAGAGGACACCGTGAATGCAGGGTGAGGTGAGGGGGCAGCAGAGGGAAGGCCGTCCAGAGGCCTCTGTGACCACAGCACTCGGGGCCAGGAAGTCCCGTGGTGTTGTCAGCAAAGCACAGACCAGCCTCATCTTGGGGGCCTGGGCCCCACACCCACATGCCTAGATCGTACCATGAAGGAACACAAGACTCAGGTGTCTCCCTTGCCCCACTGTTGCTGGGCCCCGGCACCCCCAAAGTGCCAAACTTTTCCTTCCCTGTGCACAGTGAAGAACTGAACCTTGCTCTAACAGCAGTCTGGCCTTTGCCCTCGGATCCTGGGAGGTCGTGACCTCCACCATACCAGACAATGTGATGGGGGCTGCGTCAATTGGCCAGGGGGGGCTGGAGACTGCAATTAGGCAAATGGGCGATCAATCATCGATTAATCAACCAATCAATCATGTCTATGTGACCGAGCCCAGTAAAATCTCTGGGGGAGCACCCTGATGGTCAATGTTCCAAGCATGTGGCCACTCATCCCGACTCCACAGGAGCACAAACTAAGGAGCCCCGAGTCTGGCGGGTTCCCTGGCACATCTAAACTCTCCCTCTCAGTACTTCCTGTAATAAATTGCAACTGTGAGCATAACAGCGGTGAATTCTGCAGGTCCTTCTGGCAAACCACGGAATCGGAGAGTGGTTGGGAAAGGCCCTAAACTTGCAGCTGGTGGCGGACGCAGCTCTTGCATGGACCATTCCCCTCGCCGAGTGACCCCACCCCTGCCCACTCTCTCCTGCCACTTCCACCCGGAGACAGGAGGTTGGTCCGTCAGTGCCAAGAGGCTATCACGTGCTGCAGGGCACCCGGTGAGCAGGTCTACGGCAGTGACACTTGCTGCCCGCAGAACACGAAGCACTGCTCCAACCAGGCTGCACATGGGTACCCCCAAATCACCATCCCCAATCCTGCCCCAAACATTTTCTGTGGCCTGGACCGTGCTCTGCCCCGTTTAGGAGTCGCTGTGGCCCTCACAATTCAGAGCCAGGTTATTTTTGAAGAAATAGGGTCACGTTCTCAACAGCAAAGCGATTTGGGATCACACCGGGAGCTCCCTCATAGCACAGATGCATCCTTTCTGCAGCTGAAAAGCCACCTGAGGGGAATGAGCTTGGGCAGCTGCCTTGGTGAGCTCAGACATGAAAACTTTTCAAGTTCAGAAATAAAAGCTTCTAAAAATAAACAGTTTACAAAAGCCTTGCGCTTGCTCAGAGAGAGGTGCACCTCCTCATGAGGCTGGGGGCTCCCGGGGAGGTGGTGTCCCATTCTACCCCAGACTCTACAGGAAGCACATCCCCAGGGCCGCACTGGGACTCCTTGGTCCCCAGCATGCCTGCCTGTTGCCAGACACCATAGGGACCCCTCAGGGTGCTGTCCTGTCCTGAGCAGCTGCAGGAGGGCAGGGTGGGGACGTGAGGACTCTGGAGGCCTGGGACATGGACAATCACCCAGGTGTGAAGACACAAGACTTCTTCACACTGTGGTGGCAAAAGCTATCTCAAGCAGGTAGAGGTGGCCACTTTGGGAGGGCCGGTGGGCGTGGTAACGCTGCCCAAGCCCACCCTCCAAAGACGACTCTGAAAGGCTCGCAGGGGCAGTTGTGGGCAGTTGGTGGCCAGCCAGAAGCCATTCCAACCGAGTCTGAGGAAGCCCTGGGAGTCCCGGCTGAATGTCATCAGTTAAAATCCTTCTAGCTCTGGCCTTTTCCTACACTCACTCAAAATACCCTTTGGCAGGCAATACCCTGAGCCTTTACCAGGGCTGCCACAGAGTCCCACCCTCACCTCCCCAGCTCTGCCAAGACCTCGCAGACCCCGAGGGCCCCCTTACAGCTGGATGCAGGGCTGTCTGGCCGCCACCTGGTTTGAAGGTCTGAAAGTCCCGCCAGGTGGAGCCAGTCCAGGACAATGCTGGGCTGTGTGTCCTGGAATCCCTGACCTCAGGAACGAGCCCAGAGGAGGTGCCACTAGAAAGTTTTGCCTCTGGGTAAGGCCAGCCACTGCTCCCTCCCTGCCACGGGGCTAACCTGAAAGCAAATGACATGCCAGTTCCACTTTCGCCCTGGCTGCGCTGCCCTCCCCAGGAGACAGAAGAGCCAGTGCCCATCAGGGAGTGGTGCCAGTTTACACAAGGACTGGCCAGTGCTGGGCCAAGGCAATGCTCTGCAGAGTCTAAATAATAGAACCTGCAAGACCCACTCTTTTTACAAACCAACCTCGATTCCCAGTACAGGATGGGTGTGGCTGAGGCAGGTACTGCTCAGGGGACCCACCCTGCAGCCTCCACGCTCCCAAATCCCCAGGAAAACGGCCCACAATGGTGGCATCACTTAAAAGCACAGCCACAACACTTCCAGGAGCATCTCTGCCCATTAGAAGGGCTGTCGGAGTGCATGGGCTGGGGAAGCCTCAGGGAGCTGCTCTTTGGGGAGCCCAAGTGCAAAGACCCCTTGCTGCACCACCCACATCCCGAGGGATATACATGTCCTTTGTTATAGGGCTCTGATTCTGGCACATGAGGCAGGAATTATGTGATGAGGGACAAGAAGCGCAGGTGAGCACACTGCCAGGAAGCCTGTGCAGCAGGGAGCGTGACCAGAACAACGAGAAACGATAAAGCTCTGGGGTGGAAAAACCCAGCACTGCAGGGTGCCCTCTGCCCTCACAAGCCCTGGTGCTGCCGGTCTGCCAGCCCAGTCACCCACCTTGGCTTTCTCGCTGGGCTCACTGGTTGTGCCGTATGGGGAGTTGTGCAGCTCCTTGGAGACCACACAGAGGAACTCGGCCTGGTCTTCACTCCCATAGTTGTAGGAAGAGCCAATGCTGACCAGCTGGGAGGGGAGAAGACAGGTATGATGTGGGGAAAGTCACATGTGCATCCGGCTCAGGACCAGCCCACCCACCAGGAGGGAAGTGCCAGCCTGCAAAAACACACAGCCACGACAGCCGACACTCAGGAAGATAAGGGACAGGTTTCAGCCAAGAGAGTTTTAATGAACTTACGGGAAATAAAGTCCACACTCGGGCACATACACACTGACACCCGAACACTACCACACGCGCACACCTCATGCAAGACAGGCCTGCTTTGCAGGATGGGTGACTGTTTTTAGGGTTTCTAGGCCCACAGGGGATGCTGACTGACCACAGGGAGAGAGGGGCTCAGTGCTAAGCAGGGTAAGGAGTGGGGCAGGGCCAGGGCGGCATGCTTAGAACTCGTCCTCTCTGAGCAAGCAGCAGAATCGCAGAGTTTGGCATACCAGCTGCTCCCTTCACAAAGGCCCCGAGCACACACCGTGTGAGCACACACAAGGACAAGCTCTGGTAGCGGAAGGGAAGATGGGAGGAGGTGGGCCGCTGAGGGCAGAGCTGCCTGAATCTCAAAGACAGATGCTAGGACAGCTGTGGCTTCTGCATGTGTCAGTCTCAGTCTGTGTGGGTCCACATCACCGGGGGCACCCAGGCCATGCAGGGGCTGAGAGCTGACCTGCCCACTACCCCAGGGCCACCAAAGACTTGTGCTTTTCAATGCCAAATTAATCAAAAGAAAACCACTGAAATTGCAATAAAGCCATCAATGCCATAATTATCACACCAACCAACACCTAGAAGGCCCCTTGCTCCCCGGCCTCTTTACAGATGAATCTGTGCATGTGGGAGAGGCCAAGGGTGGGTGCTCTGCATGCAGAGACATGGGAAGGATGAGGAGAGGGCGGTGGGTGCAGCCAAGCAAGGGACATGTGCGGAGTCCTGAGGCCGGCATGGCCAGGGGTGGGGAGAGCACAGGGGGCCACAGAGAAGGGGCAGACGTGCTCTCCCTGTGTTTCCGGGAGTCTGTTGTAGGTTCACAATTGCCCCTCAGGAGCTAGGCCCTGCCACCTCCAAACCACAGGGGTGCCAGCCCTGAATGCAGACTGGGTGGTGGGTGTGCAGCCACTTATAATCGGGTCTACCCAGAGGCCATGTTCTCATGAGGCACGCCAGCCTCTTCCAAACCTCGCTTGGAACTTTGTTCTGGCCTCATCTCTGACCACTGGGTGAGCCTGGGTCACCTCGCTGGGCCCAGGCTGCCACTCCATGTCCCCTGCCATAGGCAGGTCCAGCTCCTGCTTCTGAGAGTAGAGCATTTCTCATTAAGCAAACATGACTCTGGCCCTGGGCCGTTGCTGGCATGACCCAGGAGGAGGATGTCCCCCAGTGACAAACTGAGCAAAGCACGTAAGGCTTGAGAAGAGGGGACTCTGCTCTCTCGTTGGCTTTGGGATCCACTCAGAGGAGCTAAGGACGAAGTCCCTAAGCTGGTCATGGGGAAGAAGACGCCCGTGCAGGAGGCAGGAGGTGCTCTCTCCCTCCCAGCAGGGGCCACAGCCGTACTTAGCTCCACTAAAGATCCTGAACTGGTGACAGCAGCTCCCATTTCCCCAGCTCTTGCCCAGGCTATATGCCGAGGGACAAAGGAGGGCAGCGGGAAACCGCTGCTCCTGCGCGAGTCTCTGGCTGGATTTTAATGGGGTCAGAGCACGAGTAACACACCTGTAGGGCCCAGGACCCTACTGGGCCACCCCAGGACAAGGGCAGGGTAGGGCATGCTGTGACACCATGAGAGCAGGACACACAGAACTGCCCTAGTGGCTAGTCCCAGGGTGCAGGGAGGGACACAAATGCTGACTGTACCTGTCTTTAGTGACATTTTAAGGGGACTCCAAGCACTCCACAATGCAATCTATTATTTCAAAAGACCCAAAGCAAAGGAGTAGACTTAATTAGGAGGAGCGCTAGGGTGACCCCATTAACTCCCACTCTCTCTCTGGGCAGGACCACTTGCAATGGACAAAACCTGCCCCCTATGGAAGCCAGCAACAGAGGCAACTCCCAGGGGCCAGAGGGGCCCCAGCAAGCAAGGCGGTCACTATCTGGGGCTAGGGTCGCAGGTCCAGTGTCTACCCTTCACAACCAGTGCCCTGGGCTGGGGGCCGGAAAATCACAAGCCTGAACCACAGAGTCTCTGCCTAAGAAAGTAGAACAGCGATGACGAGCTGGTGGAAAAGGTGCTGGCCACTAAGGACAACCCTGACGTGTTGAGGCCACAGGTACTGAGCGCATCCACATGGGACGAGAACAGCGTGCAGAGCTGCATGGAGCGAGGGAGCGGTGGGAAGAGGACCCAGCACTCACACTGTCACATCAGTCCCAGCCTGAGGCGACAGCAGAGCTGAGGAAAGTGGAGGGGCACAGCTGGGCCAGCATCAGCAGCATCTTTCCAGTCAAGTGCAGAAAAGGGGCTGCAGGGCCGTAGAGCAGCCCCACTGGAAAGGGGCATCCGTGCCACCTGCTGCACTAAGGAGCCCGAGGCACCATCTGCTCAGCCAGCACGGGAGGGGCTGGACAGACATGGGGAGAAACAAGGAGGTAGGGCCAGGCCAGGATGCCCTCAGGAGGTCACCCAAATACATGCTAGACGGCAGATGGAAGCTCAGAGAACAGTCCCCCCAAAAGGATGAGCAAGGATAACTGCAGAGAGAAAAATGGGGAGGAAGCGGGGGGGGGGGTGAGGACCCCAGGGAGGGGGGGTTCTTTAGTAACAACTCCTCCCTCCCCACACGAACGCCAAGGTGCAGGCTGCTGTTTGTGAGAGAAGCCAGTGAACCACAGGCTCCCAGTGCTTCATTACTGGTCCCTGGGGCCAGCAGCCCTGAGGACCCAGGTGGGGCCCTTGTAATTAAAAGTTCCACTGCACCACAGGCTCACGTCACCCCAGGGGGCGGTGGTGGGAGGAGGGGTGCTTCACCTGCTCAAACTTCCAGCCATCAGACATGGTGGACACCATCTGTGTGAGCTCCTCCTCTTGACACTGAAGCACGCGGTACACATGCTTCACCGGCACCTGCGAGAACAAGGGCCACAGGTGAGACAGGCCCCACACACCCTGCTGCTCCCGCCCCAACCCGGCTACCTCGCCCCAGGTGCTGATTCTGGGGACAGTCGGACAAGGGGCCCGATGAGCCCGATGAAGCTGACGTTTCCTCCCACCTCTAGGACTCAGGTCATGATGCTCAAAAGCAGCCCCAAACGAATCTACCCCAACAAAACAAACGGCTAGAACAGCTGCCATTTTCTGCCTCCTCGTCTGCCTCCAAAAATATTTCTATTTCTAAACTCCAAAATAAAATGAGTCATGTTCTTAAAATGCCCCAAGCACCTGTGTCTAGACATAAATGCACAAGGACATCCATCTCTGTCCCTGGGGGAAATCACACACAAAGTCCCTGAATCCACCCGCTGGGAGGGATGGACGTGGAGGCCTGAGAGCAACGCCCCTGCTCCCAGCAAAGCTTTCAGACATCCCAGCAGCTCAGACAGAAGCCCTCCCTTGGGCTGAACTGGCTCCCCCAAAACTGATATATCTTCTGACCCTGCCACCCACTGGACCTTCCCTGAGCTCCATTCCAGACATGGCGCTGGTACTGCGAGCCCCTGGGGAGGTCTGCCCTCGCGGAGCTGCTATTCCAGCAGGAGGTGGCAGCCGCCACACACAACACGCGTGTAACCAGGGGGAAAGGGCTGAGGGAGCACCAGGCTGTTCTCTGACTCATACCCGTGACACCTGAATGACAGGGTCAAAGCCTGAAGTAGATGTTTTCATTTGAAAACAGTAACACTGGCACACTACCCAGCCTGAGCCCTCTAGTCCTCACGCAGGCCCTGTAACAAAGGGCTCCTCTATCTCCAGTACAAAAAGGGAGACTGAGGCACACAGGTTTGGGGCCCACCCAGGTCACACAGGTCTTAAGTGGGGCTGCTTGGGGGCCGGGGGAGGTGAGGCGAACTGGCCAGAGATGACCAGGGATCTTGTGGACATGTCTCCTCCTAACGGCCCTGGCACCAAAGTGACTCCCACAAGAGGGCTGGGGCCTCTGCGGGTGGGTGGTCCAGCCTCCCAGGCTGTCACTGAGGCACACCCCTCCCCCAGCCTGGCCTCTTCACAAAGACCAAGAGCTCTGGCTCAGAATCTGCCAGGTGCCCAGTGGGAAAGCCCACGGGAGGTGGGAGGGTGAAAAAGTTTTAAGTGGACTGAGACGCCAGATAATAATGGCAGCTCTGAGGGACCATCCGCTTCATCAGCCTTCCTAAGGAGTGGAACTCACTGGGCAAAGGCATTGCTCTGTGCCCAGGAGCAGAGCTGGCGCAGCGACAAAGACTTAGACCCTCAGCACCTCCCTTCACAGAGGAGCCGAACACAGCCCACTTCAAACACTGGCCTAATGGGCAGCAGCGTGGCTGTGCCGGCTCTGGCACTGCCAGGCACAAAGGTGGTACAAAGAGAACCGAGTCAGCCCAGCTTTTCCAATAAAGCTGAGTCCTCATTGCACCAAAGCAGGGTTGCAGGACCCCCACCTCCACAGCCTGCCCCCAGCTCAGAGCCAGCTCTCCCTCTTGATCCCTGGCTCCCCAATGGCCCTCTCAATGGGCAAGCACACGGCCCATAGCCCACTGCACTTGCCCACCCTGCCTGTAATGCCCTCCCGAGACGGCTACACACTCACTCACCCTCAGAGGCCTCCCTGTTCCCGCCACCCCCTCACCCTCACGGGGCTTTCCTTTCCTCCTCGGCAGCTGCCTGCCTTTTCCACTGGAGTGGGACTCCCTGAGGGTAGGCTGGGCAGAGCTAGATGAATGTGCCCTGCAAGCCTCCATGGTGCCAGCTGGTAGCACCGCGGGAGGTGCCTAGAGGGCAGGACATCGGGCGCTGGGACAATAACAGGAAGACGGTCATCACATCACGATAGGACAGCCCAATCCTGAGGCCTCATGAGGAGGCCCTTGGTCAGCCGGGAGGGAGGGGCGGGAGCCGTGCATACGCACCAGGCCTCAGAAGCTTCCGGCACATTAGTCACTGGTCTCACCTGTGATGTTTTGCTGTCTCGCTCTCTAATTTTGTCCTTTACAAGTTTTATTAGTGAGGTGATATTGTAAAATTCTGCTTCCTCCAACACTCCTAGAATTGAGAAAAATAACTGTAATTTTCAAATGCAAGAATAAACGTTTCACCCCAGCCTTGCTGTGGACCTGTGAGATGTGCACGGCCTGCTCAATGCTTCTCAGCTCCCCCCCAACACCCCAATAGACTCGGTGCAGACAGACATTGTTGGCTGTCAGTGGGGCTTCCCAGGGACAGAGGGCTCAGATGGGGGAACAGCATGATTACGGAACACTCTTGCATGAATCCCAAAGGTGACCTGCTGGGTGCAGAGCTCGCGCACAGAACAGCTGCTGCACACACAGCTCGGTGTGTGGACTCTGATCTCCACGCTAGGCACAACGGATGGAACGCCAGCTCTTCCCTCCATAGCCTGCAGTTGTCTACCCTGGGTTGGCCGCCTCCTACTGCCCCTCCACGAGAAGCTCCGGCCTAGCCAGGCAGCCCTGTGCGAATCTGAGGCACTTGGCACCTCAGTTTCCCGATTCAGTCATTAGACTGTGACTGGCTGAGAGAGTGGCTCCTCGTTCCAGGACTCTTGCCAGTTTAGGAACTCCTTTCCTCCCAAAGATGGCTGCTTGTAATGCACCACGTTAGGGACTCAAAACCTCCAGGAATTCTGAAGAATACACAGGAGGGGCTCTGCTTCAGGGATTCCTCGTGGGTATTCCAAAAGGTTCTGAGTGTGCCTTCTGCTGCCATGTCCGGTCCTCCTGGCCAGACCTTGCTCTGCATGGCATGGTCCCTCCACTCTGTGCAGTGGGAGCTCAGAGCCGTGGACTCTGGCTGCTGGACCTGCTCTGGCTGCTGGACCTGCTCGGGCCCCTCCTAACAAGGTCTCTAGGCGAGGTGACAGAGGATAAGGGTGGGGGCGAACAGCAGCCTCCCAGGCAGGAAGTTTTTCTTCAGGGCCACCCAAAGGGAAGCTGCATCTAGAATGTCGCATCTCAGGATGACTCTCGGTGGCCATCAGCCCTTCCTATCAGACCAGTGGGTGAGGACTGAGGGGCACTGCAAACGAGCACCAGAAGCTTTAGGGCAAGCATGGGGCCTGAGAGGCACATCTTTCTTCCACCTGGACACTCCAAGCACTATATTCTGAAGAGCAGAGCCAGGAAATGGTGCCCATGAGCCTTTCTGCTGAAAGCACTCTGTCTGAGGCCAGTGGGAAGGCAGGTGGGCGAGGCTGGGCGGCGGGGCTTGGTCACATCAAGTGCCCCTTTCTAAGCAAATCACATTGAAAACAGGCTGAGAAGCTTAGCCCAGAATTGTACAGCTGTACACACACAAAAGTGTGCTCCAAACCACGCAAGTATGTGTGCATAAAAAAAGGAGTCCAGGGGCCTGGAAAAGACACTGAGTAAGATGTGGTGAGAGCTGAGGTACTGAAGTACACAGTTCAGTACTGGTGGTCATTCCAGGAAGCAAGTAGAGCAGGGGAGCCGGAGTCCACTCTGAGCGACAGTGCCCTGAACCTCTCCGGACCGCCCTGGTGCTTGGAGCCAAGCCCACACCAGAGCACGCAGACGCGCCAGCCTCAGATCTGGTGCCCATAGGGCTGTGCCTGGCGAACGCTTCCTGTGACCAGAGCCTGAACTTAGCACGACGCTTGAGGATGCAGACAGAACTCAAGTGGTGATAATGACACGGTGGTGCCCTGAAGGAAGAGCAGACCCGAGGTGACCGAGACTCTGGGGGACCCCTGGGAAACTCACATGGCAGGCACGTCCCTAACACACGGCCCTCAGACTGTGAGAACAGGCGATTGCCCAAGGGAAGAGCCCCACCCTCAGGCATCATTAACTAGACACTTGAAGGAGGGAGTCCATGGAGAGGCCCACAGCTAAGGGGACCCCGCAGCCAGGCAGTGAGGGTTACAGGGACCCTTCTACTATGGCGGTCCTGACGGGTCAGCCCAGCTCTGAAGAGTCTCTGCTTCCTGGAGGAGGGAAAGAGGTGATGCTGAGCAGCCCTCTTACCTCTCTGAGACCAGCGTCTGCTGCCTCATAGAACACACTGGCGAGGAAGCTGGAAAGCAGGTGAGGGTATTCGGGCACCTAGGACTTCTGAAGGGAACAGGAGTGCATGGACCCCAGCCTGGGCCTCGGCACACAGGGCCTGCTCCTCTAGGGCAGCTCGGACTCAAGAGGGGTCCGGCTGGCACCTTCACCAGATCCGGCTCTCAACTCACCTTCTTCTGCGAGGTCTTTGTTAATGACCAGCTTGCCATGTCTCAGGTAGTTCAGCACGGGCCCAAAATAGGTGGGATCTCTGTCGATTAAATAGGCACCTGTTTCATCCTACAAAGAAGAAAGCACCAATGTGAATCTTGGACCAGAAAGCAGAGATCACAGCTCACCCCAATCCAGGTCACATTTAAAGGGGGTTTTAGAGGCATGTGGGTCATGCGTCTTTTTAACCCACAACCAGATGGCGTTCATGGCACTTTTAGGAGCCCCAAAGCGGCGTTGCATGCCTCCTGCCATCTGTAGCCTCCACCCCTGATCTGTCACCATTTCAGGTCTAAGCCAAGTTTAAGTTCTGTTTTGTCACAAGATAACCTCCCTTTATTCACTCTGAGGCAAGGTGACTATGTGTGGGGCCTCTTGCTTCAGAGCTCCAAAGGTGTCTGAGGAAAAGTTGATCCTTTTCTCACTTTAGAAACTGTCACAAAAGCGTGACTAACAGACTCTCCTCCATGGGACACTCCTAAAGGCAGGGCTGATGCCAACGATTCCACTTCAGAAAGACACTGCGACACGGGCCTCTACGGCCAGCGCGTGCCTGCCCTGCTCATTTCGGGGCTCCTCCTTGAGCAGGTGTGTAGGACTGGGGGTCAGGGATGGTGGCCTGGGTCACAGGCACATGGAAAAGAGCCTCATTTTCCTCTGAAGGTGGCCCCAGAGCTTCCCAATGACTGCTACCACCACGAGAGCCTCAGCCGGTGGGCAGGAATCCTGGAGGCTGAGCTGTCTGCAAAATAGACCATCAGAGGGTGCTCCTCCCTCACCTGGACCATCCCTGGTTCCACCTCCAGGGCTGGAGACTTTCAGGGACCCTCGTGGCCCACTGGCAACTCTTCCGAGTCGGCTCCAACCATAGCCTCTCGGTGGCCGTTGCGGCCATGGCCAGGGAGAATGGACACTAGGGTGGAGGCAGTCCCTGCACAGTGACACCACCAGAGTGGACCTCATGGAGGTCGCACAGAGTAACAGGCAATGGGAGGGGGTGGTTCAGCGGCAAAGGAGCCACAGCGGTCTGGGGGTGTGACAGCACCTGGGATCCACCACAAGCAATGGACCTGATGCTGCCTGAATACCACAGACTGCATATCTATCTGATTTGGGTCGCTGAGTATGGCCCTGTCCAGGCTGCCTTCCAGTGCGGCTGCCGGGGGGATGAGGGACCAAGCAGCAGCTCCCACCACACGAGCACCCGTAGCCCATAGAGAATCCTGCTCCCTCCCATAAGCCCACCTGCCCTCCCCACACAGAGCCTGGTACCTGGACCAACGGCCCCACGGAAGGCAGCAGGTGCCAAGGCCTCGGCCATAAGACAAGAAGGTAACTCTGTAAAATAGTGTGAGAGTCGACATGGTCTCTCTGCCCGGGAAACGGCTCCCGGGCTCATGAGAGGGCCTCAGCAGGTAAGGGCTACAGAGAACAAGAAAGCAGCTGGCTGGCCCTACCCCAGGACAGCACTGGGCATCTCTGCAGGGGGTATGGTGTGGTGGAAACACCTGAACCTCTTGGATGTGACATGCCCAGGGGCACCAGAGCCCAGAGACGCAGGAGGCATCTTGCCCACAAAGCAATACTGTGAGATGTTAGGACCCTACTTTTTAAAAAAAATTTTTTTTTTATTGGGGAATTGGGGGCTGGGAACAGTGCTGGGGAATTGGGGGAAGGGGAACAGACAAGTTGCTGTCGTTTTGTTCTTCAGTCTAGTTGTGGAGGACGTTGCTTCACTGGCCCAAGTTGGCACCATCATTGCGCTCTTCCCGGGTGAGGCAGATCAGTCGCCAGCTTCTGGACGGCCGCTCACTGCGGCTGCTGGCCACTCACGCTGGCTGCTGGCTACATACGGTAGTCCATGGCAACCCAGTGCCACAGGGGCTGCAGCCTATGCCGTCGCCAGCGACTCAGGGCAGCCCAACTCCAGGTCGAGCTGCCGTTCAGCATCTTAGCTGTAGAGGGCAGCGTCACTGGCCCTCATATGTGGGATCCGAACCGGGGCCCTCTGGCGTCCCAAGCCAGTTCTTAACCATCGCACCACTCGGCCGGCCCAGGACCCTACTTTTAATCCGTGAGTATCGAATTCTAGAGTGCGTGTGGTAAAACCTGGTGGTTTCAAGGGTTTCTTCTCTAAATCCACCATCACAAAGTGATAAAAACCTGCTCTTCCTGGCTCAGGTCCATCAGGGCTCTGGACGGGAAGGCAGAAGGACCTGTAGCCTTGGTGGTCTGTGTACAGCCCCGCTCAGCCCAGATCACCTCTGTGTCCCGCCCTCCCACAGGCCTGGGCACTCAACCCTGTCTTCAGCCACTGCCTGCTCCCCCTCTGCCCCCACCGTGGACTTCCTGTCCCCCAGGGCAGTGTCCTAATCACACAGACCTCCCAAATTCATCCATGGGCCCCATCGCCCATATAAGGAAGCACTGGTCAGACACTGTCCCATGGGCTCCTGCCTGCCAGCCCTCTGGGCCCTGACTGCTATCCAGCCAAGGCCAACAGACCCCATGGGCCAGCTTCTCAATCATTGCTGCTTCAGCAGCCTCCATACTAATGAAAATGGCCACCATTTCCTATAAAGGGGCCCAGGTCTGGAAAGAAAGGGATGGAGCTGCCACGGCATGGAATCGAGGGGCTTTCCCCCCACATCCCCAAAGTATAAAAAGAGCCAAACTGTGACATTTGCACAATAACAAGCTCAGAAATTACTCATCAGCTCACTGTTACCTCACAGACAGCTGGCAGAAAGTCAAGTAGGAAAGATCAGATGGGACAGGGCTCATCTCCACCCTCAGGGCACCCCAGGGAGCCTCCCTTGTCACAAGAGGCTGAGGCCTCAGGGCCGGCCTGTCAGGTCAGATGGCAGACTCAAGGCCACACGACCCACAAGTGGGGCACTGCACTCAAAAGAAAAAAAGAATGTTTACTGAGTGCCAACACCAGGCTGAGCAGCACGAGACAAACAAAGGTGACCCAGGCCTATGAAGCCTGGAGGAACCAGGGGATGGGAAACAGAAGAGACAGGGGAGCCAGACGAAACCAGGGTGCCCAGGGACAGAAGGAATGCGGATGGGTGCCTGGACAGGGCATGGCAGAGCTGGCACTGTGCTGGGCCTCAAAACGTGAGGCGGGTCCAGAGAAGGGCAGGGACGGAGAGGCACTCTTGGGACACACTGCATGTCCATTTCTGAGGACCGCTAGCTCTGAGTCAGTTAAG
>NW_017732850.1:10581-12021 GCF_001890085.2 Hipposideros armiger | reverse complement strand
TGTTCTATTTTTAATGCAAAAATGTTTTCCCGAAAACCTCGCAAAGGCCACCCTGAGATACTTGATAAAACACACAAATTTAGAAAGCTCAGGATGAGAACACCTCGAAGGTGGGCGGGGGACCAGGCATTCAGATGTATTGTACAAAAGAGCCCCAATTGCCCAGAGCTGGGTACCCTCCCACCCTTGAGGAACACACACCAACTGTCTGGGCATCCAGAACCGGCCAGTCACTCCAGACATACCTGTTACCTGGGCCGGCCTCCACGAGGACAGGCATAGCCAGAGTGGGCTTTAGAAGGGACTCTCATCTTACCACGTTCTCCCCCATGGCATGACTCTCTGAGCTCCATCCAGGTCTGCCCAGGCATCACCAGGCCCAAAGGCTGTCTTCACACCGGCCCCAGCACTCCCTCCTGGGAGGGACTGCCATAGAGCCTATGCCCCAGGCCTACCTTGAGGCCCACACATCTGAGTCCAGAACTGCAGGTTCACCGGGGAACCCTGAGATGCTGAACAGCATGTGGCCTTGCATGACAGTCTACGCCATCCTCTGCCAGTGACAAGCCAGCCTGTCCAGCCCTGCCACTGATGAGTGACACATAAGGAAATTCGAAAGTAGCTTCCTCCGTGAAGTCATGTCAGGGCTCTCTGGCCTGGCTGCTTCTTGTGGACTCATTTTGATCGAATGGGCATCATTAAGAAATAGGGCCGGAAAAAAAAAAAGAAAAAAAGAAATGGGGCAAAGAGGCACCAGGGTTAGGACAGGGCAGGCAGCAGCGGATGGGAGCTGTGCTCTCACCACTGGGCCTACACCAATACCCAGAAATTCCACGGGGCCTTATCTCGGGCTGCAGCCCCGATGACCACAGACTGACTCTCCCTTAGACACACGAGCAGGACCCTATAAAAGCCATGTCCCTGAGCACCTGAGCAGGAGCAGCGTGCTCCAGAGTCGAGGAGTGTTGACGACGGTGGGCCACGGAGAGGTACCCTCGGACATCACTGCTGGGCGAGCCGACTAGACAGGTGCCAGGGGCCTCAGCACCTCATGTGCTTGGGTTGGTGACGAGAAAATAAAGAAAAATACAAAACACAGAAATACAGAAAACACGAAAGTCTTAGGCTCACGCGGCATACACGCATGCATAAGCACAGAGAGGACATCTCAGTGGTGTCTGCACTAGCAACACTGAGCGTGACTGAGGCACAGGGGCCGGCACGCTGCACTAACGTCACTTCGTGACTCCACGAGTCGGCACCAGCACCAGGAGGACACCCTGGTGATGTACACTTGGGGAGGCCACATGATACAGCAAGGGAGCTGGACCGAGACTGAACACTGGCCGGGTGACAAGACTCGGGGATCTCTCTTCTTCCTCCCTTTCTGTCCCTTCCTCGATTTATATAACCAGCATGTGCTACGTTGACAGAGTGGCG
>NW_017732850.1:5141-7301 GCF_001890085.2 Hipposideros armiger | reverse complement strand
AGAGCCTTCTCTATTGACTGCAGTGATCCCGCACCAGACACCTGGCAGGGCAGGGGTTGTTTTCATAGTCTTCCTTAATGCGGACAAGTCCTCCACGACGCAGAGAGCTGCATTAACTACACCAAGCCACACAGTAAGTTAAGTTGTGGGTGGAGTCAAAGTCAGGCCCGAGTCCCCAAGTCGAACTGCCACCACAGAAAACGATCTGTCCTCCCCAATATCCACATCCCATTAACTCAAGGCTGAAATGTTCCAGGCGCTCTGAGTCTGGGGAGAGCTGCCCAGTTGAGGCCTGGGGAGAGCAGCAGTTTCAAGGAGGCCAGCTTAGCACCCTGACCATAGCTGGCACCCTGGCCACACAAACCCCTTCCTTGATGCCAAGTAGTCAGCTCCTTTAAAGGACGTTACAGACTACTGGCCCAGTGACCAATGGCTTGGGGCATCCCTGGAAAGGAGCCATGAACTCCCACCTACAGGTGAAAGCAGACATAGACAACCCGGCAACAAGCAGGCACTTCTGTGTTCCTCTAAAACTCGATTTGCAAAAGCAGGCTGTTGGGCCATTGTTCTTTGACCGCTGCTCTAAACCAAGGCCAGTCATTGTCCTGCTGGATGAGAGCAACTGAAGGCTGCCATGTGCAGTCGGCAAAAGAGGAACTGCTGTGCAGCTGACACCACTTCCTCTCAGGCTACCCTCAGATAGCTGGTGGGACAGCTGATGGCCTGGGGTTAAGGTCCCGAAGCAAGCTCTTCTCACTCCTTCTCAGGACTTTCCAGCACTGACTCCCATGCAGGCTCAGGTTGGAGAGGCCTTCAAGTTAGGCCCCTTATAAAAAGGTGACCACAACATTCACTGGGAGTGAGCAACCTGCTATACTAGAGGGAGGGGTGGGGCTGCTCCCAGCACACAAGGGGACCATTCTCTGAGGTCCTAAACAAACCACAATGTATGGTCAGGTGAAGAACATGCCCAGAGGCACATCCTCAAGCAAAGTGTGAAATGACATGCACTGGTGTCTCGGAACACCCATCCATGGCCTCCGACAGGCTGGCACAGCTCTCATCAGTGTATGGGAAGCTCATAGGAATTCATCAAGCTAGCCTTTCGCCACTGATTTAGCTACAAGTGAACATAACCTGCCATTTCCACTCTAAGCCATCCCCACTTCTCTTGCCAAGCGGATTAAAAGATTGTATTTCTATCCACACACCCGTCACTTAACCCTGTCTGCCAAATTCCTTTCACTATCTTTCCAATCCTGAGACTCTTGCTAAGTACATCCAGAGTGAGCACAAGTGAAGAACTGCAAGGGACATATCATCAGAAGCACATTGACGGCCCCACCCCTCAAAGACTCATCTGACACAACAGAACCTGCAGCTCTGAAGCCAGGACAACGGGCCTGTCAGAGAACAAAAGCTCATGGGCAATCCGCAGTTTTCTCTAGGCCTGGCTCAGCTGCAGAGACCGAAGCCCCTCAAGTCTTACTTCATCTAAGTGGTTTCCCACCCCCAAGTAGTCATATTTCCTGTTGCCCTTTAACTCCTAAAGCATCTCCACAGTAAAGCAGGGGCTGATTCAGCTTTAAACAAAGTCTAACCTGTTTGGCAATGTCTATGTGCCAGGTACCATGGAATACAAAGACACATAACAGAAATGAATCACATGTCAAGTATTTATGAAGCACTTCCGGGAAGGAGTATTCCATTAGTGTGTCCCAAAGGGAACACAGGAGAGAAAAATGACCCAGGACAGCTGAAATGAATAACTAGACATAGGCCGGCTGGAGGAAGCCACGGGAGGAAGTGAGAATTCACACTTGAGCTATCTATAAAGAGAACGTCATGGCAGCAATGGGCCCAGAGTCAGAACTTGAGACAAGAGGGGAAGGGTTTGGGGCTTGGTGGGCAGTGGGTCCCGGGCTCAGTCCTGAGACGGGGAATGTGAAGACGTGGGCGGTGTGTGGGGGGCGGGACCAGTCACAGCCCACCTCCCCACCCTCCCTAACAACCTGTGTTGACTTCTTATAAAGCACTCCTCCTGAAAATATCCTGTAACTCCATCTCTCCCACAGACTGAACTCTCCACCAGACATTCTGCGTTTACCAGCAAGTCAGTGAACGCTAAACCCATCACCTTCCTGAAGGTCCCAGGTCTGC
>NW_017732850.1:0-4036 GCF_001890085.2 Hipposideros armiger | reverse complement strand
GGGGGGGGGGGGGGGGGGGGGGTAGGGAGTGGGAGGAACAGAGAGGGCTGGCAACTCAAACTCTGATTTCTATCCATGAAGGGTTGTTTTGTGGTAACTCGAGACTTCTCATTTCCTGATCTGAGGATGATCTCTGTCAGGCTTCTGAAGTTGAAAGATCTGAATCTTTCTTGGGAAGCCTTATGCCTGGCAAATGTTGGGCTGGCAAGGCACAAAGCCAAGTGAAATTATGTAGGCCCAACTGAAAGACCCAGGAAATAAGGCTTGTGAACTCCCTAGGATAAATATAGGAAAAAAAACTCTTTCCGAAAGAGCCTTTGCCGAGTTTCAATCATGTACAGTTGTTCAGCTTTCGAGATACTCTTCCTCAGCCACACAAGTCTTGTAAAGTAAAGGTAATCAACAAAATAATTTGTTACCATCTAGACAACACTGTGAACATTAAATTTGATAAAGAGAAACTGCAAACCAACCTAGAAATTCCTATCCTTTTTCGAGGGCAGTTGGAAAACTAGGATAATTAGAAAGCAGATAAGATTTCCTACCTGGCCCTTCCTTCACACCCCCCTAAGCCATCCCTTAAATATGAACAACATTCTCTTTGAAATCTTCTATGGACAGCACCTTCTTAGTATGCTGAATGGGGTGCGTGTTGTGGCTGAAAACGATGGAGCAGCAACTCTCTAAATGCAAGTCACTGGGAAAGGCAGGCCACCGTGTGAACACCCCCCCACACACCCCCACCCCTCAATCCAGCCTTAAGTGAAACGTCTGAAATGTGAAAAGGTAAAAGGAACGCAAGATTTCTCCCATTCCAGAACCAGTAAGTGCACTGGAACGGAGAAGAGAAGGTGGTCACACATCAGGGACAAAAGAATCTGTACGGAGGAAAAGAAAGTAGATCCACAGCAAAGTCCGGGGTGTGGGAAACCTCCTCCACTCAAGAGCAGTAAGGGCGAGACAGCGAGCGAGAGACCCCGAGGTGGAGTAGCTGGGGATCCTCGAGGGTGGTGGGCGCTAGGGAGCTATCCTTTCTTACCCAGGCCCAGAACAGGGAGTTGAGGGGCTCGTGTCGAGCTGGCGACGAGAGCTCGGAGCCCAGGGCGGGTCTCCTCAGCGCGGGCCAGGGAGGCCCGGACCCGGCTGGCCGGTCCGCGCGCACCTCACCTTATCCGAGTCCAGGTCGGGGTCCGCCTGGCACAAACGGTACAGGAAAGATTTCGGGTCCCGGCACAACGTCTGCCGGGTGGTTAGGAAGTAGGTGCCGCCGACGTTGAGCCGGACCCACTTGGACACGCTGCCAGGGCGCTGGGCCAAAGCGCCGAGACCCGCGCTGCAGCGGCGACATACGCTGCCCCCCAACCCCGCCCCGAAGCCGACTGGGGCCGGTTGCAGCAGCTCGCAACGATTCTCCGCCATGATCCCCGCAAGCCCCACCACAGGTCCCCTCCACCGGAAGCGTCCGGCCTTTAATAGAGTCCTCCTAGCTCTGGCCCGCCCACGTGTCCGCCCTTCAAAAGCGTCCGCACTGGCGTCACAAGAATCGGAAGTTCCGGCCCTGAAAAGCAGACGGTCGTGCCCCTTTCCGGCCGCAGTCCGGCGCGTCGTGGTTTTGGAGTAGGGAAGCGGGAGCTTGGTGGGTTAGACCGGCGCCGGGCTCGAGAGGGTTTCGCTGTTGTCCACCTAGTGTGTGCGGTGCTCTGATCCGGACTCCCGGCCCCCAATCCAGGCCGCGACCACGCCCGACCCCCGGCCCAAGGAAGAGCTACGCCAGCGAGCGCTTTTTTTATTTACAAGACAACCACACATACGTTTACAGTTCATCATCCGGTAACTACATCAGAAGCACAGATATTTCAAAAAAGACAAATAGATTCATTAAATTATGATATAATTAAATCATTGGCCAAATACAAAATTTATATAATAAAGCCAGAAAAAAAGTTGTAAAATATAGTTTACAATAATTACTCATATTCAAGGCTGTATATATACAACAATGTGACCCCGAAACATGAATTGAATCCAGATAATTTATATGTTGTATTTTAAATAACACAGGCTGAATTAGAACCCAACATTGCCAGCAAATAACCTTACATAAGAATAAAAACGCGAAAGTGTATGTCCTGTATCATTGCATTGTTTTCACAAGTTTGTTTGTTTAACTTTTGCTGTGCCTGTACACCACAATTACAGCTATAGACCAGGTAGAGAGTATTAAACGTCCTAACTGACAGCAACCTGAAAGACAGCTAACATACTATTGATTCATCCTATTTTGTGTTGTTAAGGAACATACAGCAGCTCTAAATACTCCAAGATTTAATTTTGCCAGCATCCAATCAAACTTAGGATCGTGATAGAGGCTTTTCACCAACAGAATGACACTATTCATAGTCATTCAGCCAGACAGGTTCTACTAGGGTGGATTACACAGCTAAAAAATGTTTGCCTTTTGTACAAAGTCCTCTGTACATCAAGTTTGGTGTTTCTTCATATTGAAGAAATGAGTTATGGGGAAAATTCAGGTATACAGGTAGGCTTGTTCAGTGGCCCACTACGGCTGTCTGGGCCAGAGACAACACCGCTCTTTGCTGGAACAACTTCCTCCCCAGACCAGTTTTCTACAGGCAGCCTGATTTACAGCCCTGCAACCTTGGCCCATCAGCCTGTGCCCCTCAGAGGCTCTGGGAGTGACCCCTGCCCTGATTTAAAGCACTTGCCGTGTAGGTTGCCTAAGAGGCCAGTGCCATACCCACTTGAGTCACCATCAGTTCATGCTAGGTTTGGATAGGAAAAGAAACAATATGGAAAGATGTGTGTGGCAACATCTCCAAGAATAGTAACATCACCAAACTCTCCCAGTGACTACAGCCTCTGCAGTCTGGGCAGTGAGCACCCTCAGTCTGTGGACTGGCCAAGTGAGAGGAGACCTGGGGTGTCAGAGGAGGCTGGTGGGAGACTAATTCTGCACAATTCAGCCATAATCTCTGACAAAGTCAAGTGGCACTGACTGAGCACGACACCTAGAAAAATCTCTTGTGCATGTTCCTCCTCAGAATAAACGGACCCGAAACTAAAGTGGGGAAATTAAGAATGAAACCAAACTTGGGTGGTCTGAACTTAAAGACATTAGCCACAGAGTCTGCACAGCAGAGCTGCCCTTCTCTCTGTGTAATTTAAACATTAATTGTGCCACTTTGTATCAACCAAGTGGATTGTAGGGGACTTCAAGCTTGACCCGCGCTCGCTGTAGCAGCCCCGAAAACACCTGGTCAGTCCAGATGTGCTACCAAAGCTCCTTCCCCAGATGAGTGGCTGTGTCCAGTCCATGAGCAGTGAGCCTGAGAACAAGCATTGGGCTCGGACCTGTGGTTGCCCCAATTGGGGTTCATCCTGGGAGCTGCCAGGGCTACACTAAAGTGCAGACCACTAGGAGGGAGCCCACCACCAAGTGCTTCCAGTCTTAGGAAGTTTTGGACCCCTGATGCATATTCTAGCCCAGTTGTTCTGAACTGGGTTAATTCTGCCGCCTCCCAGGGGATCCTTGGCAATGTCTGAAGACATTTTGGGTTGCCATCTAGCAGGTAGGAGCAGGATTGCTGTAACACTTTACAATGAACAAGAGAGCCCCAACGACAAAGGAGGATCCGGCCTGAGTGTCCATAGTTCCTGGTGGAGAAGTCCTGCTCTATCCTCATAGACTCTATCACCCCTCCTGCAGGAAGAACCACATGAAGTACTCAGTGATCACCCTCAAAGCATTTAGCACTAGGGCAGGCCCTGTGTGCAGCTTGGCTCTGCATCACCCTTTAGAGCAGGAGGGAGAAAGAAGCCCAAGCACAGGAAGCTGGGTTACACAGAGGTAGCTGTGCCCAGGTTGAAAAAGGTATGTTAAAAAATCCTTGGGCCGACTGAGTGGTGCGTTGGTTAAGAGCTGGCTTGGGATGCCAGAGGGCCCTGGTTCAGATCCCACATATGAGGGCCAGTGACACTGCCCTCTACAGCTAAGATACTGAACAACAGCTCGACC
>NW_017731500.1:3440431-3512292 GCF_001890085.2 Hipposideros armiger | reverse complement strand
AATAAATGAATAGTATTGCAAGCAAACATTCGGTGTGTGGCTGAGATGGCGTTGTGATCAACCTACATTGCTCAAAAGGGCATTCTTTTTTTCCCTGACACAATTGAATGAGTTCAGGGAACTGGAATAACTAGGAAAGAAGATGAGCCTACTGACTGAGGAATAAAATTTAAAAGAGAAATTAAAGAGGCCCAACAAATAGGCTTTGTCTAACTTGGATATAAGAAAGACTGTGACGAGATTAGACGTACACATCACTGAAAAGTGTAATCAGTAATGAACATGATTATGTGATATAATAAAAGAAATGTATTATAGGACTAATAGTAGAGAGAACATGGGGAAATGTGAAAACAGTACTTAGCCCATTGAGTAGCTTTCCTGTGTCTAAGAGCGATCACATTATAAAGTGAGCTCTCTGGGGGTAATAGTGGAAGCCGTTCTATTGGGAGCGAGACTAAACTCAGACCAAGATGAAGTGGTCTATCTCTCAGGAGTCACAATGAAAAACAATGCTGACTTTTCTTCATTAGAATAGTAGGTCATTGGGTATTGAGTCCCATGAGATTAAAACAAATTGAATTCATTATTACCAAGATGTCCAGGGCTCAGCTTTTGTAAATCACAGATTCCTGAGTATTCAACAGATAATTTGGAAGAACGGGAAATTAAGCAGCTGTCTCTTGCCGTGTAACAAATTACCTCAAAATTTTGTGGCTTAAAATACCAGTAAATACCACCTCACGTGGCTCTGGCTGGTTAGGAATTTAGGAATGGCTTGCCTTAGTGATTCTGGTTTGGCGTCTCTCGTGAGGTTGCAGTCAAGATGTCACACCATGTGCAGTCATCTGAAGGCCTTCATGAGGCTGATGTGCCCACTTTGGGGATGGCTCAGTCACACGGCTGGCAGCCTCATTCCAGCCATTGGCAGGAGGCCCTGCTTCCTTGCCACATGGATTTTTTTTGTAGGGCTATTTATGTGTCCTTATAACATGGCAGCTGACATTCTTCGGGATGAGTAATCCAAGAAGCCACAATGTTTTTTATGACCCAGACTTAGAATCCACATGCCATCATTATGCACTATCCTACTGATTTCACAGGCAAGCCCTACTCAACCTGAACACTAACAGGTGAGAATCACTGGCGATCATCTTGGAGGCTGGTGACTAAAGATTCCTGTGTCCATTTGCATTTATTGTAAAAGCTGATATTATTTTCTTTTGCAAAATACTTCTTGCCTAACTCCTCCCTAACAGTACATGGGGCACCAATCTGGGTTTAAAAAAAAACATTGCCATTAACTAATCCTTCATGTGTATAGTGGTTGAGATGTGACAAAATATTTTACACTTATCAATCATTATCGTGTATTAAATGCTTGTTATGATCCACACAATCTCCACAGCAATCTTGAGCCCAAAAATAGATCAGGAAATTGAGGCAAAACATGTACATTCATCTGCCTAAGTCCACTAGATTAGTAAGAGACAAAGTTAAGTTTGAACCCACACTGATAAAGCAGAGCCCACATAATCAGGTCAAGATCTGGTCAGGAAACAGGAGGCACAACCAATTGGGAAATTTTGAGTAGGTTTCGTACAGGGATGATCACAAAGGTGTCGGCAGAGTTAAAGCCTACAATACAGATGCTTTAATGTCTGGGGCTAGTGACAGATTATTAACTCAAGGAGGTGGGGAGGCAGCAACTACTAGAAATTAGAGGGCAAGCTACTTCTGGTGGTTGTTATGAACTTTGTGAAAGGGACGCAGATCTTGCGGGGTGTGTGAGGAGGTACATGCTCTGAGATCGCTCTCCTGCCACCCATCCAGCACCTCTTAGCCAAATTCAAGCAGAAGTCAGACGCAAGGGAGCCCTTTGATGCAGTCTCCATAGGAGTTGGGTGAAAAATGGAGAAGAGAGAATCTGAAAATACCCAACATATTTATTATTGTCCCTTATGCCAAATGCTTTCATTAGCTCAGTCAACTTCACAATCCCAAATACAATGAAGAAACTTAAGACCAGAGAGGAGAATTCATATGCTAAAGTTTCCACAGCAAGGATGTGGTCAAGTCAACACTCAAACATAAGCATTGGCTTCCAAGGCCTGTCAGAGCACTTTCTTTTGAACCAGAATACGCTGGCAGGAGTATGGGGAATTCAGAATTAACTACAATCGATCACATTTCAGCAATACTTCTTATTGCCACGTGCGTATGTATACATTGCCATTGCAGCCACCACTGCCAACTTCTTCTTCACGTCCAAGTCAGTTGTGACAAGTGAGGAGATGTATCGGTGGATTCAGTCTTAACATCTTGTTTTCACCTAGAGGTAGTCTTACTGTTGGTGGATTGAGTAGGTTATGCCAGTGACGAGCTGTCGTTAGTTATGGAGCCTCCTGTTTGTAGTATGTTCCTCTTAACTCCACTGGCCAGTCTAAAACTGTGTATTGTCTTTATTTTCTGCTTAACATGCCCATATAACAGATACCTAGCATAGTATCTGGTGTGCATTAAGTTTCTGATGAATGGTTAAATGAATGAATGAATGAATGAATGAATGAATGAATGAAAAAATAAATAAGCTTTATCTGACCCCCAGCTTTCTTGGCTAGACCCCAGCTAACACTAATGACACCATCACTGCGACCACCAGCACCACCAGTATCATCATCATCATCATCTCAATTATTTTTTAGCACATACCAGATACCCTGTGCTAAGCACCTTACATTCGAATCTCAACATAATGACGTCAACAACCTTATAAGTTTTGTTTCCTTTCTTTTATAGATGAAGAAGCCAAGGCTTAGCAGAATTAAATGAGTTGTGCAAGATTATACACTTAGTAAGTGGTAAAGGTGGAATTTGAAGTCAGGCTTCAAATTCTAGAACTGCACATTTACCTATTGCTCTATATTATGTGTATTGCACCAGCTCATCACTGGAGTTCAGGTATAAATAATTACCTGAGACTATAATGACTTGCTATGTTTAAAATGATCACTCATAGCTTGGTTTTCATCCTATTATTTCCCCCTGTCTACTACAGAATAGCTTCTTTTACCTTTCTCCCCTGCTTAGATTTTGTGTTATTTTATTTTAAAGAACAATTTAAAGAATTAAAACATCTGAGAGATAAAGTACCTGCACTATTGTTTTCCCAGGCATGTCATTGTCACAAAAGTAGAATAAAACATTGGTGGAAAATCTCTTTGGAATGTCTTATTTACGAGAACCAGACACATTTTCAATGCCCGTAGTTGACCTACCTGTACTTTGGTTTAGTAATCTGAAATTAAATGTACTTATCACTTTGTTTCTGAATCTTTCACTAGGAAAGAGAGAAAAAAATCATCCATCTCCATGGCATCACATCTCATTTTTTTTTGGCTTTTTATAGATTGAAACCCAATTTCTATTCCTCATGATGATTCAGGCTGTGTCTATACTACGCCAACACAAATGGTTAAAAAGGGGGAAATTCAGTGTAATGATGGTGGAGTTTAGTTGACAAAATTCTAAATAAAGTCACATTCCATTGATTTGGTAGTCTTTTAAAATTAAGACCTTCCAGATTATTAGGATTTTAACTGTTAATACTAGGCTTTTTGTTTTTGAATTCTAACCATCCTGTTTAGAAATTCCCCCCAAATGTTCAATAGATTTTTATTCCAACAATACTGTGTACTAGACATTTTGAAATACACTCCAATATGAAACACCTAAAACTACTAGATAAAATATTTTTTTAAAAATCCCCAGAGATAAAAAAAAATGAAGACAGAGCTGGAACCATATAGTAAGTTGCCACTTACTGTTTGGCTGTCCTAAGGACTTGGGCTTAATGAAGAAATTGGAAGAGAAGAGAAAGTTTTGGGCTCATACAAGGTAGGAAGCTGGACCTGTCACCACCAAAGAAAATCAGGGTTTTTGAAAAATTATACCATCAATGAGGGAATACAATAGAAAATGTCTGCTCACCAGCACAGGGCTCTGACACAAAATCTTGGCCTTGTTATTTTGGCTCTGGATTAGAGGAAGAGGGAGGGAGAAAAACTCCAAGAGCTCATAACAACACCGCAGCTTGACTGTAGGTTTGACATACGCATTCATACTACTTGAGTGGTCCTGAAAAATCACAGGTCAAGAAAATCAGCACATGTACATCATAGTCCCAGTTTAACATTCTCGGCAGGTGTTAAAACAAACAAATTTCAGAGGGATTTACAATCCAGGTCCCATAAAATTTCTCCACATAAATCCCTCTCAAATGTTAAGTAAATAATGGAAATTAATAAAAACTCCAGAACTTGTTACTGAGACTGCCATGTGGACCAACAGCATCAGAATCACTTGGGGATTTGTTAGAAATGATGAATCTCAGGACTTACCCTCGACCGAGTGAATCAAAACATGCAGTTTTACAAGATGTGCATGTGATTCAAATGTATATTAAAGTTTGAGACGTACTGTTTAAGGAAACAAGCCGCCATAAGCAAGATCCTACACAAATAACATGTTAGAATTCCAAAAATATTTCATAGAGGAATTATTGGATGCAGATTTAAACATAAATTCATTAGAAATGATTTAATGAAGAAACATTGGACCAAAATATATGAAACAAAACATTATAGTATTGTAAAAAGAAGTAGGAAGATCTATATCAGTGAAAAATATGGTTATGTAGTCATTGAAATTACACTCAGTGTAAATGGTAAACAAAAGATAAAACACAGCTGGAGAGAGAATTAGTGAACTGGAAAGTAGATCTGAAGAAATTACCCAGAATGCAATATAGAGACAACATATATATATATATATATAATAAAGAAGATAGGCTAACAGAATTGGAGAAGATCTAATAAACGTATAAAAGGCATTCCAGGAGGAGAGAATGGGGAAAACATAGGGTAGGCGATATTCACAGCAAAAATAAAAGTATTTCAAAAATTTTTATGACTCAAATCCTTAGATTCTAGCATCACTTACGAGTTGAAACAATATTTAAAAAAACAAAAGAAATTCGCAATTAAACTATTAGTAAAAAAACTATAGAACCTCAAAGACAAAAAGAGAATATTTAAAAACATCAAGAAAAATAATACATGTTACTTACAGAGTCAGGCCAATTGCATGAATAGAATTTTTCTCAAAAACAAACAACTGAAATCAGAAAACAGAGGAAGTACCTCTGAAATGCAAAAAAAAATAATAATAACTTTCAGCTTCAAATTGCATGCCACACTAAACAATGACTCTAAGATAAACATAAAATAAGCATTTCCAGACATCAAAGCCTGAGACTATTACCAGCAAATAATATTAATTTAACTGTAAGCCTTTCTGCAGACTGTATTTCTTGGGCCAGAATCAGCAGCATTGCATTACCTGGAAGGTGTCAGAAACGTAACATCTCAGGTTCGCCTTAGAGCTTGTCAAACATGAATATGCCTGTAAGTCACCTAGGGATCTTGTTAATGTGCAGATTCATTAGGTCTAGGTCCTAAGGTTTTATATTTTTACTAAGCTCTCAGGTGATGCCCCTGCTGTTGATCCAATCCCCACATTTTGAGTAGCAAGACTACGTAGGAAAAAAGATACTGCACCCACGTGGAAAGAACCGATTATCAAGAAGGCACTTCACCACTTCTTTCCATGTGGGTGCAGTATCCTTTTTCCTGAGTAGTCTTGCTACTCAAAATGTGGGGATTGGATCAACAGCTGAAGCTGAATAATAACAAATGTCAACTATATTTATATTTATATATATATATGTATGCACAGGATGTGGAGTACAGCATAGGGAATAGAGTCAATGGTATTGTAACAGCTATATACAATGTCAGAAGGGTAGTAGATTGGGGGCGGGGAGTTATCACTTTGTGAGGGGTGTAAATGTCTAACTATTACATTGTTTTTTACACCTGAAACTAATAAAAAAATTAAAAGGCATGATGAGAAAAGAAATTGGTAAACATCTGGGTAAACAAATGCTTACATAAAACAATAACAACAACGAATTTAATAGGTAAAGAAAGCAATGGGGAAACAAACTGGAAAACAATGATATGTAAGATGGTAACAAGTAATATTTCTCTTAATGGTAACATCAAGAGAAAGAATACCACTTCCTCTAATGTCTTGCTACTCAAAGTGTGGCCTGTGGACCTGTGACATCAGCACCACCTGGGAGTGTGGTAGAATGGCAGCATCTCTGGCTTCACTTCAGACCTAATGAATTAGAATCTGTTGTCTAACAAGATACCCCAGTTTGAGAAGAACTGCTGTAAAACACTTGACATTGTGGACTACCCACAAGCACTTGAAATTTTCACTTGTCTTGTCTTCCACTTTCACTATTGCCTTCCTTATTTATTTATTGGTTTACTTTTACATCAGCTTGGGTTTCTTTTTCTTCATCCATTGCAAAAATGCAGGTGTTCCCTAAATTCTTTATTTTGGCCCTTAATCTCTGCCTCACCTCTACTTTCTCTCTCCCACAGTCATGGTACTTTACTCCTCCTGTTAATGACCTCCATTATCTTCCTAGGTAGATGGTTGGTTCACTTCAGAATCATCTAGGCTGCTTGTTAAAATTTCAGGAGGCCTCACCAAAGCTTCTGAGGCAGCGGGTGTAGCTTAGGATCAGGAATACGCACTTTTAAAAGCATCCCTACCCCCAACCCCTCAAACCCCAGGGAATTCAGGTGCAGCCAGCTCATACATGTCTGTTTGGGAACAAATGCAGTGGACTAGAAAGTGGTTATGTAGGTTTCCAATCTTGACTATTTTATTAGTCACTGTAAGCTAGGTAGAAATAAACCCCCAAATATCATTGGCTTAAAGCAATCCATGTTTATTTGTTTGCTTATATCACAGTCCAGTACTGAACGTGTCTCTCTCCCTGAATGTGACTCAGAGATCTGAGTTTGTTCCCACGTGTGGCTGAGCCATCTCAACATACTTCACTTTCAGTCTTGCATATGGCAGGGGAGGGGAAAACAGCGGAATGAAGCACACGTTTTAAGGACAGGCCTGGAAACGACTATTCCTGTTGTGTTGCCAAATGAGTCCTATGGCTATAAACACAGGGCAAGGAATGCTGGTAAATGTAACCTTCCTGTGCATCTAGGAAGAGTAGATGCAACTGGAGAGCCTTCAGTGAGCCTCTGCCACAACCCTTAACATTGATCTCACTTTTCCAGCTGCCCGCAGGACATCTTCACTTGAATGCTGGATTAGCATAATGAAATCACTATATTTCAAACAGAAATAATCCCTGAATCTCCATGCCCCTTTCCCAGATTGAACGTCCTCTTAAATATATTACCTTTGTTAGTGGTATTGCCACTCTAGTCACAGAAGCTCAAAGCCTGGATGTCTCCCTTCCTGCTCCCTCCACCACATTTCTATGTGCAACTCTTTGCCAAGTTCTATTGCTTCAGTCTCTAAAATATTTCTTCCAGCCTCCTACTGGATCACATTTTCAGTGGCATTGTTATCTGTTTGTTAAAGTATTCCTGGAGACACTTGGGCCACCCATTCTCTTTTATGTCCTTTTCTCCATTTGGCTCTCCATTTCTCATTGGCTAGTTGGCTCCCCACTGACCTCTTTCGCAGGGTATAAATACTACCTAACAATGACAAGGCACTAATTACGTGTCAAGCGCTGGGCAAGTATTTTACATGGAGTGAATATTATTATCACCTCTTTCTTCCATGAATAGATAAACAAGGCCCAGGGGTAAGGTAATTTTCACTGGCTGGCAAGTTGAAGAGTGAAGATTTAAACCATGCAATTTGTAGGACCTCCCAAACTCGAAAGCCCTTGTTTCATCATAAAAAATCAACTTCATAATCTACCTCCTCACAATCTGCTCCATCCTCCTTTGGAAACTAATTGAGACCTGGCTCTTTCCTGTGGACCCCACTTTGTATCGAGTCCCACCCTTAAAAAGGTTTCATTTCAATTTACAAATGCACAACTTCCTAAATGGGTATTTAGAGACTGATAGGAGAAAGAGGAAAGACCTCTTCTATTTATGCATCCACGAACATTAAAAAACAGTGCTCACTGTATTTCATTTCAACAAGTAGCCACAATATGATTTTTAAAAAATTAGTTCATTATATTCTATGTAATGTATTTGTGCTCTGCTAGGTGTTGGGGGGAGTGGTCGAATGGTCTGTTTTTATGAAATATGTCTACTTCTGGACTAAACAAAGTCCTGGAAATCCTGACTCAGCTATCAAAGCAGTCTGAAAATTGTCTAAGCAATGTTAGCTCAGAAACAGAGCCTGTTCTTTAACGAATCATAAGTTCAGATAATCTTTTCACAGGACTCTGAGACTGTCCTTTGTTGAAGGCACAAGCAGAGACTTTGGGCAATTGCTACAGGAAAACAGAAACCTGTTTGATAATGAGAATGGAAGGCTGTGGTTAATTTATTCTAGGAACCAAAAATATAATGGTGGGAGTAAAATTCTATTGGACTACGGTACAAAACATTTCATAGAGAGAAATCAATATTTCCCTTTAAGGTAAGAATATATTATGAACAGAGAAAGCATTGAAAAATCTCTAGGGCTTTTCCATAAAGTATACATTGTATGGAAAAAACCCCCAACATATTAATCACTTTTTGCCTACATGGACTTAATCTAGAAAAGGCTGAACATTCCTTCTGACCTGATAGTTCTTCCCATGCAGCTTTTAGAATAGAGTTGAGCTAACTAAGAAGCATTGAGTATATGAAACGATTGATTATTTGTAGCATCTCTTTTTAGAAGATGAAAGAATATATCATTGATTTTGCAGGGGCCCTCTAAGAAATCCTAAAGAGAGCTTTAGGAGTAAAAGGTGTCCTGGTTTTATCTTTAATTTTAGGATGTGATCTCGGGGAGAAGAAATTAAATGTGTTAAACCCAGAAGATTTTTGTCACTTGATTGAGATCGGCTCATGGGGTATCTGAGAAACAATAAGTGATTACCTGTTTAGTCAAAATGAAATAATATTAAACTATTTTAAAATTAGCATAGCAAGGAAACATGATTGTAAAAAACTTTATCATAAATACAGATTTTTAAGAATAAACAAAGGCATTATAAAGTGAACACAAATCACATACAATTATTAGGGTAAAATATGGAGATTGCTATCTGTGAGTTCACAAACTTGCCAGGAATCTATGGATACCAGGGGGGAAGTGAGGTGTAGCCGACTTCTAAATACAGATGTTACTGAAGATTAAAACAAGAACCTCCTGTATATCTATATGTAGCAGGCAATGTGATTGCACTAAAGTTTTTTTTTTTTTAAAGAAGTTAAATGATTTATTGTGTCTTAAGAAGATACAGGTGACCAAGGTCAGTAGGTTCGCTTGCAATGGATAAAAAGAAGGACTAAAGATGTTAGTTTTGTGGAAAGAACATTAGACTGGGAGCACAGAGACACAAGTTTAAACCCCAAGCACACAGCTTAGTAGCCATGTGATCTTGGGAAAACACTTAATCTAAAGTTTTTCCAACTGTCGATGCAACCCATCAATTTAGTTGGTTGTGATCAGCATTTAAAACAAGGAAATAGAATATTATAAAATAGAGATGGAATTGGAGAGTGCTTTGTGTAAAGAATGTGTATGCATCCATATGTTCATTGCAGCATTGTTTACAATGGCCAAGATGTGGAGGCAGCCTGGGTTTCTGTCAATGGAAAAATGGATAAAAAGGAGGTTGTCTGAACCTATGGTGAGGTTACAATTTTTTTCTTCCAATCTGCCAACCTGAATGCAATCCAGCCTGAAAACCAGGGTGGGAATGGACAGAGAGAGAGATAGAGACGCCTTCCAGACCTGGCTCTAGCAAAAGGAAGAGAAGAGTGAGTGAGTATAGAAATCGCTGTGCTTCTCTCCTTTATTTCTTCACATTGCAGCCCTGAAGCCGTCCAAGGTCTGCCATGGGGGTCAGCAAGGACCAAAATTCTCAGGGAGGCAATCTTTTTCTTGGTTCAGTAGATGCTGATCCTAGGAGAGTGGGGTCAACTCCTCTTTGCATTTTTAATTCTCCATTGTCCCAGATGTAGAGGCGATCATGAATGTGCATGAAAGCGTAGAGAAATTCAAGTCTCAGCTTTCTGGCTGGTGGGTTAAAAAGATGTGCCTCTGAGAGGAAAAACAGAAAGAAAAATGAAGTAGGTAGAAGACCACAGAGAGGTTGGAGCTCAGGAAAGCAACCCCACAAAAGTGCTTGTGAACTCCTGGGATAACCATGACCTGTGTTTCTATAGATCTTAGCCTAGTCATGTGGCACTTTGAGGACTGAACCAATGAGCTTCCACATGGGTGGGACTTTGAAATAACATTGCAAAGACTCTGAAAGCTGACTTGACTTTGGAACCACAGCCTGTAGAAGGTGGTTAGAATTTTTAGCTTGAACCTAACCAGGTGAATTTCCTGCTATCACAAAAACATCAACATTTTCCATAGGATTAAAAAAAGATTCAGGGTCTCATTACATAGCATTCAAAATGGACAGCATACACGTCAAAATTACTCAGCCTATTCCAATTAGGAAAATCTCATCTCACATGGGAAAAGGTCATTGACAGATGTCACCACTGAGATGATGCCAATATTGGAATTATCTGATAAGTATTTTAAGCCAGGTGCTATACAAATGCTCTAACAAGCAATCACAAATGCTTTGAAACATAAAGAAATATGAAGCCTCAGCAAATAAATAGAAGATATAAAGAAGAACTTAGTGGAAATTTTAGAACTAAAAAACACAGTAACTGAAATTTAAAAAAAGCAACAAACAACTCACTGGATGGGCTCAATGGAAGTTTGGAGATGATAGAGGAGAAGTCAATGAATTTGAATATAAACCAATAAAAGTTATCCAATCTGAATATTAGAAAAAGGATTGAGAAAAATGTAGGATGATAACAAAGAGTCTAATATTCATGTCATCAGATTATCAGAAGGAAATGAGAAAGCAGGCAATGAGACTAAATACATACATACATATATATATATATATACATATATATACATACATATATATATATATATATAAGAAATAATAGCTGATAACTTTCCAATTTGGCAAAAGAACAAGCCATATTTTCAAGAAACTGAGTGACCCTCCAAAAGGATGAACTTAAAGAAATTCATGCCCAGATTCATCATAATCAAGCTGATGAAATTTAAATGTGAAAACCAAATCTTGAAAGACTCCAGAGCAAAACACGGCATTATCAATAGGGAACACTGATTAAATTCCTGCAGATTTCTCATCAGATACCACAAAGTCCAGAGAGAAATAGCATATCACTTTTCAAATGATGGAAACAATTAATTGTCAACCTGAAATTCTATATTTGTAAAAATATCCTTCAACAATGAAGGTGAAATACACTCTCAGAAGAAGGAAAATTAAGACGGGCTGTTACCAGTGGATCTACTCTAAAATAATTGCTGAGTGAAGTTCTTGAGACAAAAGGGAAATGATACCAGACAAATTTGGAACATTGGGAATTGAAAGAAGAACAACAAAAATGGTAAATATCTGGGAAAAAAATAACAGACTATTTTTATTTTCTTGAGCTCTTCCAAATAGGGTTTAATAGTGAAAGCAAAAATTATCACAATGGTTGATGAGGTTTTTCAAGTATGCAGTGATACTATATGACTGCGATAGCAGGAAAGAAGACAAAAAAAACCCCTGTATGGTAGTAAGGTTTCTATATTCAACTTGAAGTGGTAACATTTTGATAATAAATAGACTAACAAAAGTTAAGTATGTATATTGTAATCCCTAGAGTAATTACTAAAATAATTACAAAATAACTATATGAGTATATATAAACTACAAAAAAAGATATAATCAAAATCTCAATAGATACATTAAAATGGAATACAGAAAAAATGGGGGTGGGGCTTCCAAATAACCTCATATAAAATAAGAAAGGACCAATCAAGGTGGGGTGGGGGAAAGGAAACAGAGGGAAGAAATGGAAAAATTTAAGAATGGTAGACCTAACTTTAAGCATATCCACAATTGCATTAAATGTAAAAGCCTAAATACCAATTAAAAGACAAAAATTGTCAGATGGGTTTAAAAAGATGACCCGATTCTATGCTGTCTATAAGAAACTTAATTCAAATGTCAATAAAATGTTATTATGACCACACTCCCATCAAACCTGGATTACATAAGGCCTTATAATGAATTCTCCTTATCTCTTCCTCCCATAAGTATTTCTCACTGCTCCACATTCAACTTTCTCAAATATTATTTTTGTTGCACAGTTTTATGTTGTGTATCAGAGAGACAGGCACATAATAAGTTCTTAATATATCCCCACTAAGTGGAAAAATGAATCTCCTCAAATTTCATCAACTACAAAGTGCCTGCACACTATTTGCCAATTTTCTTACATCAAAGTTGCTTATTTCAGGTAGAACTCTTAGGTCAGAATAGGTTCAAACCATTTCCATAATGATCTAGCCTATTATGTATATTTAAAAAGGGAATGATATCATAACTAATAAATACAATAAAATACAAGTTATGCATATTACATTTTGTTCTTTAATAAAATAGATGAATGCATTTTCTATCTTTTTTTTAATCAAGAATGTCTGACAAAACAAATATTTGAGTTGAGACCCCCTCATTAAGAAATAAACTAAAACTGACCAGTCCTTCACAAATATCTTGCTTCATCATTGAGGTTTTTACTACAATCACAGTATCTAACATTGCTGCCCATTTTCTATGACTGAATAATGCTACCTGCCTTTTCATTCATTTCCTCTTTGAATATACTAAATCTACAGGGTCCGTGTGGAGGGATAGAAAATGAACAAACTTGCAAACCAGAAGACCTGAGTTTGAGGTTGAAATACTTAACTTACAAATATTTTAAATTCCTTGAGTCTATTTCCTTAGCTGAAAAAAAAATGACAATGAAAAGTACCAGGCTCCCTTACATCCCAAGGTTATAAAAATCAGACTGCACTTATAGAGCCCTTCATAGTCTTTAAGGGGTTTCACACATATTATCTACTTCCAATGTAATGCTTTCTCTACTATATCAAGTAGCTATTTTCATTTAAGAGAAAGGGCTCTTAGGCCACATAGCTTAAGCTTATCCATGTAGGTGCTAAAACAATGGTTCTTTTATGCCTGGAATGTTCAAATTTTCATCACTATCTTTTCAAAGAAAATTGTCCTCTAGAGCTGTGAATGCTCTCTTACACCCACGGAGGGGTCAGTGTGCAATTCTGATGCCAGGATACACAACAGAACGCATATGGCTTAACATGGCCAGTCACTTGCACCAATAAACTATGCTATAGAAAAAAAAAAGCCACATGCCATATCTAAATGAAGTGTAACTTGCATTCCACCCAGAAAGACTAATTTTGCCTGAAGAGGTCAACTTCCCTAGAAGACTAATTTCCTACATTCGTTTACTAGCGCTGCCATAACAAATTACTACCGAATGGGTGGTTTAAATGACAGAAACCCGTTTCTCACAATTCTGGAGGCTGGAAGTCTGAGATCAAAGTATGAGCAAAATTGGTTTCTTCTGAGACCTGTTCCTTGGTTTGCAGACAGCTGCCTTCTGTTTGTGTCCTCACATGGTCATGCTTTGCTCTATGTTTTCTGTGTCCTGATTGCCCCTGCTGATGAGGATGAGGGCCCACCCCAATATCTTATGTAACCTTAATTACCTCTCTATTTTTTTTAATCAAAGTTTAGTGGGGTGACAATAGTTAGTAAAGTTACATAGGTTTCAGGTGTCCAATTCTGTAACATATCATCTATATATCACATTGTGTGTTCACCACCCAGAGTCAGTTCTCCTTCTGTCACCATATATTTGACCCCTTTAACCTCTTCTACCACGCGCCTCCCCCCTTACCCTCTGGTAACCACTAAACTATTGTCTGTGTCTATGAGTTTTGGTTTCTTTCTTTCTTTGTTTTATTCCTTTGTTGCTTTCAGTTTTACATCCCACATATCAGTGAACTCATATAGTCCTCGAATTTTTCTGTCTGATTGATTTCACTTAGCATAATAATCTCAAGACCCATCCATGTTGTCACAAATGGCATTGTTTCATCTTTACTTATGGTAGAATAGTATTCCATTGTGTATATGTACCACAACTTTTTATCCAATCATCTATCGAAGGACACTTGGGTTGTTTCCATGTCTTGGCCAATGTAAATAAAGCTGCAATACCTCGTTAAAAACCCTACGAGTATATCCAAATACAGTCACATTCAGAGGTATTAAGGGATAGGATTTCAACATATATGAGTTGGGGGGCAGGGCACAATTCAGCCCATAACAGACATCCCTAATGATGCCTTACCTATTTTAATGGGCTAATAACTTTAAATTTCTTCTTCACCAATGTTAGGAGGTTCCTGACTCACTCAACATGTACTATTGAACATGAGATAATCCCCTGGTTTATAAATACAGCTCGAGTTGTGCTGATGCAAAGCAAAGACACGTGTAGCTGAACAGGCATCTCGGGAAACTGAAGGCACAGAAGATGGTCCTCTCAGGAGTCATCAGCTTGAGAACAACTGAAAATTATGTTTGATGAGAACTTGGAGCAAACTCATTCTGTGGTGGATGGGAGCCTATTCTTGGCAATGCCCAGAGAGAAGGAGACGCTGCGATATATTTATCGGGGTGTTGACCCAGCAAGTAGTCATGTCAATTACACAACGGGATTGAAACCACATCTGAAGTCTCGCCACAGACAGTGAGCCACAGTGTGAGGCCAGGCACGGTGACCCCGGTCACAGTGCCTTCCACTTAAAACAGTGGTGTTTTTCAGCACTGTCCCTGGCTATTTACAGTTACTGAAGATGAGTGTATTTGCTTTTACAGATTGTCCTGTTAACTTCTCTTTTCTGCCTCACTGACATTTTACTGAGGGGGGGAGAAAATCAAGCTTCAAGAGTTTCCTATTTCAGGCCATCCAAGTAACAATTTTTTATCATTTTGTGGTTTCCAAACAGCAGCAGATCAGAGACAACTGTCTTCACCCCAAGAAACAGAACAAGTTGCACTGCGTCTCATTAATTTTCTTTTCTTTAATTTCAAAGAATGAATGGAGGAAAAGAGAAGGATCAGGCTTTAGGCTATGCAAAAATCATTCAGTACACTAACTAAATCATCCCAAATCTAACAAACTTTTTTCTGTTGGCTACAACAAAACAAGTTTGCAAACTGATGGTTGTGTTTCTGAATTTGGTGAGGAATTGCATAATGCATCAGGTAGGCCAAAAAAACACCAATAAATCAATCTTTACTAAACATAAAATGAGACTTGGCAAAGTCAAAGAAGACAAGGAAGAAGCTGAAATGTGTGCATGAAATTTCCACATTAAAAACTCATCGCTCTTGCCTGGGTCCTGATGCAATTTGAAAGGAAACAGACAATTCTATAATTTTAGCAAAAATATTTATGGTACAGTATACAAGTTCACCAAAACATTCTCTCCTAGTTCTTTTTTAAAAAATTCAGCATGCCTTGCCCCAGCAAAGGGTCTGCTAAAATAAATTTATTTTTAGTACATTTCAGAACATTCTGGATTCTAACTATAAAAAAAGACCAAGTGCTTCTATCCTTTCTATCGCCCACCTCCACCTGAGAACTCTGGCCAGATGCCCTGTGGCCCTTCCCTACTTCTTTTTACCACACTTCAGAGGGGAATATGTAGTTTGACATACATAGATTTTGGAATCAAGGTCAGTAGGTCAACATTTCAAATACAAGGTAAAAAATCAGGTTGCAGAGGAAAAATAAAGGATTTAAATAAAAAACATGGTTTTAAAATTCTGGTCCTGAGAAACCCCAGTAAGCTCTAGGTTTTAAGTATGCAATATTTGGGGAATTTATATATATATAAATATATATATATATAAATATATATATATATATACACACACACACACACACACACACACACACACACAGAGGGTGCCAAAAATGTATACACATTTTAAGAAAGGGGAATTGTATTAAAATTGTAATACTCAATGTATACTGATAACAGAAGATGAACACAAGTCTCGTTTGACGTCTGCAATGACAAAAGGCCCTCAAAGTGGTTACCATCAGCATCCAGACACTTCTGATTATGGTGAACTACTGCTTGAGCATAGATACCATCTCTTAAAATGAGTATACAATTTTCTGGCACCTCCAGTATATAAATTCACCCAAAGAATATATAAAATAAATTTATGAAGATATTACTATTTACATCATGCTCAGTTATTGTAAAGGTTGGATCAAAGGGGAAAAGACATGTGGAAAGTTTTGTAAATCATTTATTTGTGCATTCATGTATACATTCAGCGAACATTTATTGAGAGTCTATTTTATGCCAGGCAGTGTTGCAGTGATCAGACTGAAGTCTCTGACCTCAGGGAACTCAGAGTTTAGTGAGAGAACCAGATGTGCCCACTGGTGTTTGTCAACCAGCGTTAAGTGCTGGGATAGAATGATGCACAGTGGTGTGATGAGAGAACTAAGGAGGACCAATTAGAGTCAGCCAGGCAAAATTTCACCCTAGGAGAAAAATATTTTATTTTTAATTCTTAGAAATAGGAAAAAGATCGACTTTTATCAAACAAAAGGAAATGAAAATTTAGTAGTTCTCTTTGAGCCTTCTCTTATAATTACCACATTTATATATGTTTCACTGAGGACATTCCTGGTTAATCTGCAGAAACAAAAATAATTTACATCTGTGTAGTGGACAGTTTCTAAGATGGTCCCCAATTACTCCCACTCTTGGTCCTTGCACCCTCATGTACTCCTCTCCCCTTGAATGTGGGTGAAAACTGTGCCCTTCTTCTAACAACAGAGCATGGAAAAGGTAATGGGACGTCATGTCCATGATCACATTATCTGTCTTGCTAGAAGATGCTCCCCATTCGGAGCTGTGATAAAGAAAACTGCTGTACAGAAAGGCCCACCTGACAAGGAAGTGGTTGTAGCCTCCAGCGAATAGCCTGTCGGAGACTGAGGACCCCAGTGGAACTAAGGCCATGAGGAACTTCACTTCCGCCAGCAACCACGTGTGCATGGAGGTGGGTCCTTCTCTCGTCCGGCCTTGAGATGAGACTGCAGCCCCAGGCAACACTTTCATGGCAGCCTTTAGAGATCCTGAACCACAGGACCTGGCCAAGCTAAGCATGAATCCCTGACCCACAGAAACAATGGCATCAGAAATGCGTGTTGTTTGGAGTCGCTACATTGGTGATCATTTGTAATGCAACATGAGACAACTAATACTGTATGCAATAAAAAAAAGAGGGAAATTCAATACATAGATTCTCTCCTGTGTGAAAGTGATTATTCAAGTCACTGAAGAAAATGATTTTAAGTAGAGCTTTTTCAGGAGAAAGCCTATGCCATAAGGAGAGGTATGCATGTTCCAACCATGAGTGTCTTCAACGGAGGAAGGCTTTTCTCAAATTTGCAGAGCAAACAGATTCTGGCCGCAGAATATTTGTATTATGCTCTTTCCACCTAACTTCCAGGCCTCTGCTGATGGTAACATATGCCCTCAGCTCCTTGCATCTCCTTGGGCACGATGCATTTCCAAGTCACTGGTGTTGCCACACACCACACCTGGGAATGAATGACTTGGAGCCACATTAGGCTCACCTGTTATGTTTGGTATGTCTCACAAGCAAAGAACGTTGTTACCTTTTTAAATGATTTTTAAAAAGTGAAAAGAAGGCTATTTCTTAATATGTGAAAATGACATGATATTCCCATATCCACGGATGGAAATGAAGGTTTTTGGAGCGCCATCCTGCCCATTTGCTCACGGAGTGTGTGTGGCCACTGTTTTACCCCAACAGCAGAGGTGGGCAGTTACAGCAAAGACTATGGGACACAGGCCCCCAAACCTAAAATAGCCACTATCTCGCCCTTTACAGAACAGGTTTGCTGGACACCTGTGTCGAGTTTCACCTTCATTCAACCCTCTAAGTTAGATATCTTTCAAAAACAAGGGAGTTAAGAATCTGTAGGGGTCACAGAGTTTAAAGCCATTTACTTCAGCTGCAGAATCCTCTCATATTTCCCAGGTGTCTCCAGAGACAAGCTGGGTGTGACTTCAGAAATAAAGATCATAATAACTGATCGTAATAAAAGATCATAATAAAAGATTAAAACAAACGTAACTCATTTGTTTCAAAAATTAGTATGGAAGGAGTGAGAAGTGCTGGGAGCTTTGAGGAGGTGGCAGGGGAATAAAGAAGGGTTGCATCTGAGGAGTAGGTGGCATCCCGTATCAAGCAAGCATTAATGGGCATCACACTGTACAGAAAGGAATGGACTTGTTATTTTATTTTATCGTTCTTAAAACCAAAGGGAAAGATGAGATGTTATGCAAAATCTGTATTGTTGTGGTCAAGTTGGCAGGGTGGGCAGGGACTGGCTGATTTCCATTTTACTATTTGTTCCCAGAGGTACAGAGAGTTCTCCTCGTTCCCTTCAGGATTAACACGGGGTTTGGGGATGAAGTGTGCCCCAGGATTTGGGTTCTCGGCCACGCTTTTTTCCTCACCATGTTTTACCATGCTGTCTACTTAATCAGACTGAACAGGAGATAAGCAGGGGCTGGCATCAGGTGGCACGGCATTGATTTTGCAGTGTCACTGCAGTGCCTTGAAAGGGTGCTGCTGCATTTTAGAAATGTGAAATGTGCTCTAATGTGCATGAAAAGACCTGTTAAACTTGGAAAAACCATTGCCAGCTTCTGAGCAAACACTGCCTTTATAATGTATATGCTTATATGTGTCTTTCTGAGTCTCATATTGCTTATCTAGCTTTAAAATTTGTCTTAATAAAAAAAAGGGAAAAGGGGGGGGGCAATGAGTAGAAAATGAGGTAACTTTTAATAAAATACCGTGAGCAGAAGATCTGCCTCTTCTCAAGACCCCTTCCAGTTGCAAGAATGGAGCCTCTTCTCTTTTACTTCTAGAATAATCCCCACCCCCTCCATCGCTCTCTTCCTATCTTAAACATGCCTAAGGCTCAGTCAGTGCTTTCTGAGTGTTCACTAAAAAGATGCTCCTCACTCTTATGTGAAAAATCATCTGCATTGTCTTCTGCTCTGGGTGCCCACCGAATGAGAGGTGCAGATCTTAAGTTCCCCTCCCAAAGAGCAAGAGATTTAAAATGGCTTTCACACAGACTCCGATGGCAGTGTTGGAGCACGCCCTAAGTTTGCACAATCTTCCCTTATAGCATAATTACCTGAAACAGTAGCAACATTTTATTTTTTAATAGTAAGGGGAAAATAAAGAAAAAATAAATGGCAGAGATGGAAGAACTCTCTGGAGACTGTCGTTTTATTTCTTGGATTCTGTGAGAAGCTGCGCTCAAGCCATCTCCTAAAAGATAGTCGACAAATCTCAGATAGCCCAGCCTCTCACTGAGAAACAAGCAGACTCAGATAGCCATTCCTAAGGTTTATTTAAAATCCCTCCCATAGTCATTTTGGATAGTGAATACTAATGACACTTAGCTTCAAATAGGAAGAACCCTTGTCCTTCCTGTGATGAGAGGGTTGCCGGTGGCATACTCCGTACAGAAATTATTTTTGTCTCCGAGCTAAAGTCCTGGCTTAGGAGCAGGATACTGGGATACAATTACAGACACTTAAATAGACCTGGAAGGAACTTACAAGAGCTTAACTAGAGGATCACTAATCTTGGAAATAACAATCTAGAATATCCTGACGATGTGATGCAGTTTGCTCAGCTAGTGAGTGTGTGTGTATGCTAATTGGATTAAAGACTATTGGGTTTTGTTTTCCAGATTCCAAAAGTGGATCAATTAGGTTCCCTTCATTCTGCATGGAAGGACCTTTATATAGGGACAACGGACTCCTGTCATAGGAATAAAACAAAAGAACTTTCCTTTTTCCATTGGCCCAGGAAAGAGGTGTATGCTAAACAGAGAGGGAGTGGGGCTTTGTCTCCTCGCTTGAGGAAGATACCTTGTTTCCCTGAAAATAAGACCAGGTCTTATGTAAATTTTTGCTCCAACAATCTACGTTTACTCATTTATTCATGTACAAAAATCTACATTTATTCAAACAGTCATGACTGGCTGACGATCTTAACTGGGGCTTATGTTTGGGGTAGGGCTTCTATGATGAGCATCCTGAAAAATCATGCTAGGGCTTATTTTCCAGTTAGGTCTTATTTTTGGGGAAACACAGTAGACGTATGCTGGTAGTGGGGAAGGAGGTTGAACATGTTCTGAGAACCCACGGGTCCCCTAGAAACTGGGTCTTGATCTGTGTTATTATCAGAGGGACTGTAATTCCAAAGGCAGGTCTCCAGGTGCAAAACCAGTTTGGGCAAGACACAGGTGTGGTCCTGTCATAGGCTGCTCCAGAGATAGGGTGTCATAGGGGGAGGCTTGATGGGTGTAGTCCTAGCCCCTACGAAGAGAGACAGGGGAACGGGTCTGGGCTGCCGAGGTCCAGCCAGGCCATAATACTTAAAAGTCTTAGTCAATTATGTTCACACTCTACTTCAAACATAGTATTTTCTTCATAAATAAATGAATCAAATATATTCATTATAGTATATTTGCATGCAACTGTGTTATATTTATGTCCTATAGGTTGTAACTAATTTTGAAGACAGTTTGTTCAAGAAAGGAAGGAATACTCCTAGAAAATAGATGGAAGGGAAGATGCCATAAATCAGAGACCCCCGACTTAAATCAGTGAAGACAGGCAGTTTGTCTTGTGCTAGCAGTGACTCCCAATTAAGTGGTCTTTCCAGAACACCAAGAGGTAGATGCTGTCTGACCAATGGTGGGCCCTAAAGCTTTACCTTCATAATTGGTCTTTACCCATTCATTTGTCTTGCACAGTAGGACTTAAGAAGTTTACAAAATTATGCATAATGGAAAAGAAAAATAATAAATACCAGAGAGAACCAGGTCAAACAAGATCAAGTGTGAAGATGAGGCCACCGGTAATATGAAAATGAACACCAAAATATTTTATATTTGTGCCAGATATGGATCATAGATTTAGCTGTAAACTTTTTAGTAGTGCTAGTAAAATCGACATATAATAACTGTGAATGCATATGTGTGACTGAGTGTGTGTGTGTGTGAGAGTGTCTGTATATGATACATGTATGTGGGTATAAGTATGTATGAGTGTATGTGCACATGTGTGAGTGCATGTGTGTGTGTATGTGTATGTGTGTGTTCTGAAGAAACACGACTTCTATCTTCCCACTGATAACTAAAGCACATGGTAACCAGCAGTCGTTGAATGAATCCTGAAAAGATTTAAGATTCCAATATTGACTTATATAGATTTCTCAATGAGAAGAAAACTTGCCCATGCTGTCCAAAACAAGAAATAATTTAAAATTTAAATTTGAAGTAATTTAAATTTTAAAATCTTAGATTTGTATTTTTCTTCTATAGATCTTGATTTGCCTTATGGAAATATGGCTTGTTCTAGCTAAAATTAAAATGAGCTTGATTTCTTTGAGCTCATCCCAGCCTGGGTTGGGTGGTTATGAGATGATATGACATAGCTGTTTCATAGGATAGGTATTCAGAATGTATCGTTTCTTAGAGATCATCCCAATGGAGGTTAGGATACAGCAGATCATTTTGGATGTGTGGTAGCTGAAAGATGACAGAAGTCAGGATCATTGTTCATTTTGTCTAGAGCCTCAAGTTCCTCATTTCAAAAAATGTCTGTGTTAGTATCTATGTTACTTTTTAACTTGACCTCTGAATTCTTTGCTGTTTTAGTTTTTTTTTTTTAATGAGAAGTGAAATGGACAATGGACTATCAATCCTTATTGTTGTTTTTGTTGCTGTCATTGTTTTTAGGACAAGACAAATAGTACTAGACACTGTTACTGAGTATTATGATGTACTTTGCATCATGCTACACTCTATGTCTAAAATCACCTCAATTTCGTCATAACATTAACTCTGAAAACCAGTTACGGCATGTTGTTCTAAATGCAGAAGTAGTTTATATCACTTGCCAAGGTCACCCCATTAGGATATAATTGGAATTCAAAGTTAAAATCAGGACCTATAAGAACCCGCGCGCTTGTTGACCCCGCATCATTTTGAAACAGCTCTTGACCACGTGCTGTCTGCAGAAGGTTAGACGGTCACAAAGTGCTAAGGGCTCTGTGTGAGCGTGGCTGTGAGGGTGTTGTGGGGCTGTAGGTTAGCTCTGATATCACAGAAAGGGCCGCCACCCAGATAACAAAGCAGAGGACATGAGTCGCTTCATCAAGTCTCTGCCACACTGGGCAGGGACACAGAGAGCCAAACGTTGGAAGTGCCAAATGCCATGCCAAATGCCAGCGAGGGGAAAGAACGTCTCGTCCTGGAGACAGCACTGCACACATTCACACCACTCCGTTTTATGCACTTCTGTCCTCGCTTTGAGAAAGCAATTCCACTTCTTTATTTCATTCTTCTTGTAAAGGGGGAGTGGGGTAGAGATGTGAGCTAATGAGTGACAGGTAATACAACACGACCCATTATAAGTGGTATTGTAAGAGCAAGCTAAAATGTATGGCTGCAAAGTATTGTAAATAAATAGAGATGTGGGCCCAGGAATGCCCTTGAAATTTGGAGCAGTCATTCCCCCCTGCCCGAGGAAGAAGAGCAAGTTTGCCTGAAACCTCGGTTCACACGCATTTATTTCCACTGGTTTTTCCTCACCTTAGCAAACATATGTGCACATATTTAATTTAACCCTGTGCTATGGATTTGCATGAACACACAGACACACAGCAATAGACTTTTTTTGAAATCTCCTGTGCTGGCGTCAAGATGATTAAAACGTTTGCTCCATTGCGACAACTTGCCTTTCTCCCCCACAATCTCTCAGGGAATATTTATCTTTTATGAGTTACAAAAAAGAATCCTGGCCTCAGAGGAAAGACAAATGAACAAATTAACCCCTGTGGGATTACACTAGCCGCTTCTGGTCGTGCCGCCTACTCAAACGAATCTCTTCTTTTCCTCCTCGTAGCCCTGTATCTGGGATGTGATTCAATGAGGAAAATTATCAGTGGAATACGTATTGAGAAACCCAGAGGTCAGTGCTACTCTTCCGTTTTCCCTCATTACTGGATGAAAAGAAATAAAAATTGGGAAGCCTAATTATGTGTGCATTAAAGGGCCCATCTGTGTTTGCTAACATTGTTTCTGTTGCCTATGTATGTATCAGCTTGAGTATGTATCATACGTTTCAAATTATGATTGTAATAGTGCAGCGTTTAAAGCAGCGTGCATTCTTTCAGGGCACACAGATCATTCTTACATATAACTCTATTATAGTAAAGTTTAGGATTCACATAAGATTAGGATCCGTATACCAACAAGTCTTTTTAGGCATGTTAATAGAAGTGGAAAGAAAAACAAAACGGTGGTGTAAAAGCTTGTTTTTTGTTTGTTTGCTTGTTTGTTTTTTTTTTTTTTATTTAATAACTTTTTCTGGCTTGAATTCATCACCTGATGGTAATTCAGACTGATAAATCCCCTACTGGGTGACATAAGTTAATATGATGGAGGAGAAAAGGACCTTGAGAGAGAACACGATCTGGTTCCTCTGCCTGAACATGTAAGGTCAAAAGCTTGTGTATAGGAATCGTGTTCAAAATGGTGATAACTGGTATGGCGTGGACATCAACCAATGTGAATGGGCAGTGGCAGTTGCTCTAAAGGATTCTGGAGGTCCTGCACTGTTCTAGATGCTACTACCATTTGTTTCTGGATAATAGGGAGACAGACAGGGGTAAGCCAGGGTGGCCTGGGTCCTGTGATGTAGTCGCGGGGACCAAGGACAATAGCTATAAAGCAAACATCTGGACATATTTTGATATTTTAACAAGGAATATGAGTCTTCCAGTGCAAACCATACGAATATTAGCCCCATGCTTTCTTAGAATGATACTTCCCTTCCTAGAGTATTTTTCATCTAACCCAAAGTTCCTCAGTATACTCATCTGAAATCTCCCTAGATTAACTGTCCATTCTATGGACCTCTTAGAAGAACTCCTAATTTATTTGAAGAGAGTAATTGTTTTTCACTTATCCTCTCTTTTCCAAACACCCCGGGGGTGTGGGGGGAGGGGTGCTAGGGCACAGCTGAGCTTTGGAGTGAGGCAGGCGTGAGTCTGAATCTAAGTCACAGGGCACTACTTAATAGCTCACAGCATCTGCTTCTGCAGCTATGAAAAGTGGCTCCTTGTGGGAATTAAAGGACTCCTTGGACAGCGTCCTGCACAAAATGGGTGTCCCATAACTATTTTATATAATTTGTTCGTTAAGTTTATACGATCTCTGTATCAAACCACAAGCATTTATCCCAGCTTTTTTCCCCATTAGTACATTCCGAGCTGATTCTCAGGGGGACTGTGTTTAGAGTATTTCGTCTTCATTCCTGCCGTCTAGAACAGGACCCTGTGTGCAGTTAATAGTCAAACAGCCACCGAACAACTCTGATTTCTTTGGCTTTCATTCTTAGGATTTACTTTCTATCCATTTAATCTGTTTTTCCTTTCTCCTGGATGCCTTCCAGGTTCCTAACATCCTCAAAATGTAACATTGGCCAAGTACGTTCTAGTGACACATATGTAAGGAATAAAACTGTGTCACTGAAATCCAGCTGAATTATTTTAAAGGTTCTTGTTTCCTCAGCGCTTCTCTTTAAATCTTGTTTATCTTGTTAATCAGGGCCGACTGAACCTTTGTGTCACTTCAGATGTCACCACGTGAATCCCACACACGCTCTCCCCATCCAAAAACAAATGTAGACACTGAAATTACCCAAAATTACCCAAGAACTCTCCATGTTACTAATCTCTTATATAGTCACACTTAGAGACAATGCAGCATAATGGTTAGGAATGTAGGTTCCAGGACAACGTATAGATTCAAATCTGTTCTTCTGTTCCCTAGTTTTATGCTTTTTAGCAGTGCAATCAATCCCTCCGTGCCTCAGTTTCCCCACATGTAAAATAAGACTAAAAATAGTAGCTGCCTTCTAGGGTCATTGCCAAGGTCATTTAGTTAATACATGTAAGGAACTTATAAACAATGAGTGCTCAACAGAAGTTAGCCATAATTGCTACATGTAACCCCTCTTCCTTGCCCTTTGGGTGAAATTAGTGAGGTATATGCTCCATAGTTAAATTTAATTTGGCAGATTATCTGGGAGTTTCGGAAACAAAGAAGCATCCATAGGGTATCGCTGTGGTATTTATTGTAGCACTGATAGTACAGTAGCAAAAATTAGCTACAATCGAAACGTCTGTTAATTACCAGGAGGATACTAAAATGAACTAGAGCATACCTACACTGTGAATTATTGTACAATGACGTAAAATAATTAAATTTTTCTAAGGTATGTTGTTAAGAATATGAAAGCAGGTTATAGAATATTTTAAGTCACATAGGTAAAGATATTAAATATAGAAACCATGTATAGTACTTCTGAATAAATATACAGAAAGCAGTTTGAAAAGATCTAAACCAACCTAAAAACAGTGATAATGTCTGTGGAAGGCAGCGGAATTTGGTATAGTAAAATATGCTTTGTGTTTTATTTTCTTTACTTCTGTGTTTTAAAAGCTACAATGCAAATATATCTTGAGAAATGAAAAGTCAAAAGAAGAATGAGTGAAGTTTAAAAACAGAAAGCTAATGAGAGTAGTTTGGTTTAATGGCATTGAAAGCTATTGACTTTTTTTTTTTTAATGCTGGACTTTATTTCTGTCTAGTACTGAGAGAGACATCATGAGAGAAAGTGAGTTTATTGACCAATGACTCAATAGGGCTAATGAGCTCAGCTGATGTGTGTCAATGGCATGGCTTCTTAAGCTTGTGTGTATAAATAAGTCAATTATACATTTTCAGATCAATATTAGGAGGACTAAGATTTAATGCTGTGTTTCTTCATGGGCCTTTAGAATCAAGCTCTTGTACTCTATGGGAAAAAAAAAAAAGAATCCAGAGTCAAATAAATCTAAGAAAATCGTCTCTGCAGCTTTTCTCTGTCCATGGAGGAGAGCTTAACTCCTCTCTGTGGTTCACGGGTTTTACTGTATGTAGAATCCATTCCTTTCTTTATTCCCTGGGACCTTACTTCTCAATGGGGAGCGTTTCCAAATGGAAAACAAAAAATATCATCATGTTTTTGAATTTGAGAAATTGTGACATTATGACTTGACTGATTTTTTTTTCCTTCGATTTTATTTTTGGAAGGAGCTGTGTAAACATGCCTTGCTGTCGGTCACAAGTGTTCTGAGGCCGACAGGGTGTTTATGCGTGAAGGCTGAGCTTGTGCCGCAGCAGCGCATTGCATTGTCCCTCCCACACTGATAGATTGTAATCTCTTTCGTGGACAGGAACTCTGGCCTTTGTTGTGTTGAAAAATTCTCATAAACTCAGACAAAGAAATGCGAGCAGCCCCAGTATGCAGGCATCCTCCAGTGAAAACACCAGGGCTTCTGTGATTCTGCTGAGGTCTGAGAGAAGTGTGGACCCCACAGAGGCAGGAGATATATATAGAGAGAATATTGATCACACTCACAGTCAGGCCCCGAGTCTGTAACTGCTGCGGTGCCCATTTTGTCCTCTAGCAGGGGGAGCAGGCGTACTCGGGGTGCTGCTAACCGCAAGAAGGTGCATTCTGGTGCTGGGTCTGAGAAAGAGGCTGTGCCCGCTGGTGGACCCTAGTCACATCATAATGTGAAAACACTTACGGATTGTCAAATGAATGCAAACAACCATTAGATTGGAAAAAATTGAAGTCTGCCAATTCCAAATATGGGAACGATGGAAACTCTCAGTGTACTGCTAAAAAGAGGGTACAACTGACATTACCATTTTGGAAATTAAGTTTGTCATAAAATTGAAGATGTGCACATACTTCCTATGTATACACTGAAAATATTAAACATGCATGCAAGAAAACATCTTTGTAAATTGCTATAGTGCAATCCATGCAAATGTTAAAATCAGCAGAGATATTATATATGTGATAACATGGACAACAAACATAAAACCTACACACACACACACACACACACACACACACTCAAATCTTAGCTGCCATGTGTATAATTTGGACCCAGTTTTTAATCTCTCTGAGATTTAGTTGTCTTATCTTTCAAACAGAATTAAGAATGACTTCCTCAAGGTTATTGTAAGACTTTAACATAACACATCTAAGAACAACCTGGAATCTGTAGCAATGCAATGCTCTTATTCTTTCATTGGTAAAATAGTGAGTGACAATGGAAGTGTTGCGAAACTAAGGCAGCGTGGTCAGCGTGACAGTGTTTTGGTAAGAGAAGGCTACGCTGCATGTGAAAAACTCTGCGATGATATTTAACACAGGCAGTTGTGAGGGCTTCAACACACCACAAATCTCCTTACTGAATATTTGAGAGCCCACTACAAGGAAAGCAAATTGCTCTCATTGGACTGTTGTTTGTAACTCCGATCCATTGAGTGATCATTGCATTTTTGCAAATGTCAGCACTGATATATCTAAATCCACCTCAGAAGCAGAGAGACCCTGTTAACCTGTTATTTGATTGATCCGCTAAACCAGGTATTGAGACCCTACTGCCAACCAGGATGGTGCTAGGTGCTGGGGAGCAATAAGGAATTCACAGTCTAGTGTGGAGGTGGGAAAAAAGGAACAACCACAACAAACAAACAAAAGAGTTAAAAGCAATCAGTTTATCATCTGATTCTCTTACCCAACTTGATTTGATTTAAATCTAGCATAAAACCCTTTGGCTTGGAAATACAAGAATCCTGAATTCTCTTCTCACTCTCGCTAGCTCATTATTTGCCACTTTTGCCAATCCACAGTCCTCTTCCTTCCTTTAGTCTCTGTAAATGATGTTAAAATAGATACAGGGCTTCATAATAACAATAATAGGAGCAGTCCTAGTAAAGTATCGAATGAACTAAACTTGAGGCTTGTATCAATTAGACATATATTCATCCTTCTAGAACAAGACCATAGCCCCAGTCTCCACTCATCTCTGTTCTCTACGAGCTCTCTTTGCATCTAGGTCAAAACAGCTGAGTCGAGTACTTTATTGCCCCCCTCCCGAAGAGTTTATGTTTTTCTTTGAAATTTAATAATTTCCATTATATAGTATTTGGAACTTTTCTTATAAGTTGCCTCCAATTCACTTTTTAAAAATGCTAGTTTCTTAGCTCTATTAGAGCGGAGGGTAACATCTGCACCCCCCCCCCGCCCCCCCACTCCCACCCTGAACGCTGTAGTGCTAAGCCTGAAGCAGAGAGAATGCTGGGAAACATGCGACTGAATTTGCTTTCCCTGTCAGAGCCTGCTGGGTTCCTGAAAGAGGCTGAATGAAATAGCTTCCATAGTTGTTTCTGCTACCAAATATAATAGCGGGGCCAGTTTCCACTAATAGTGATATTATTAAAATGAGCATTAATAAAGTATGTCTCTCACCTCATAAGTCTCTTCATATATATCAACTAGCAATACTTTGAGCTGAAAAAAAAAAGAAGAAAAAAGAGACTGAAGTCATTTTTCCAGGTGAGCTATGTCCAGGGCATGACCATACACTCATAGATCTATGTAAGTTTCTGCAAGTTTTCTGTTTATTAACCCTCTTTATCTGCCTCTTGCAGCTTGGGGAGCTTTCTATTCTCATTTCTCACATCGTGTGGGAGAACAGCCGTCGGTATCAAGCATGAATCAGCGGCTAAAATAAGTGGCAGGGTAACCCGGATCTGTCATTTGACCTTCAAATTAATTTCCTCTTATCCTGATTTCATCTCTCTTTCCTTGCAACCTCCGCCTCTCTCTGTTCAGTATATTTTTGCCAGACAAATAAAAAACAGATGCCAACAGCAGAGATGCCCTTAAACCCACTCCTCTTGGATTTCAGGAAACACTTGTTTGGGGAAAGCATGCTAATTGACTCATCTTTGTTGTAGTGTAAACACAATTTGCAACATGAACACACTTGGTATTATTCCTTCTCCACTGTAGGCAGCATCTGTCACTGCTCTTGTCAGGACGTGACTTTGATTGCAATTGACATGAAGATTGGAGAACAACACATACGTTTTATTTTAGTCTCTTCGGAATGAGTTAAAATACAGACATTTAAAATCCATTACATTGCTTCAACTGGCCAAAGCAGGCAATACCTGTTCTGAGGGATTACTGCATCCTTTGCTGTAAGCCATTTGAAATCCTTTTGGTGACTAGGTAGTACAAATACTTAAAATCCTCGTTTGAAGACCTCCAAGAATACAGATGTCACATGTGTCAAACTTGGCTCCAGGGTCTACAGCAGACAGTGCTTAGGGTGACATATTACAGGATGCGATGGGGTGGGCAGCCATCCAGAGCAAGAAGAGAGGAGGCACCTGTGTGTGATAATGTTGCAGGAATAGCTGGAGTGAGTAAGAAAGAAAATCAGAAGGAAGGAAGGAAGGAAGGAAGGAAGGAAGGAAGGAAGGAAGGAAGGAAGGAAGGAAAGAAGGAAAGAAGGAAGGAAAGAAGGAAGGAGGGAGGGAAGGAAGAAAGGAAGGAAGGAAGAAAGTAAGGAAAGAAGGAAAGAAGGAAGGAAAGAAGGAAGGAGGGAGGGAGGAAGAGAAGAACGGAGGGAGGGAGGAAGGGAAGAAGAAAGAAATAGAATGACTTATAGCTAATACAGAAATGCTCAATACCTAGCTTTTGTCCATTCACCCATAAACTATGGGTCCCTTTGGAGACACCTATTCCTAAAACTTGAGAGAGATATGACTTTGACACCCAGGACACATGAATGTTCAGTTTCTCCCTCATCTGATGAATTAAAAGGCAAAAACAAGCATTTAACAAACAGATGGGGGGGAAAAGGTATTCTTTATAGTTTAATTTTTATTTGCTTATATAAACAAAGGCCTAGGGAGGACCTCTCAGATAGGTGAGGAGATAACCGTGTCAGAGAAGGCAGAATCCAGAGGGCTAGTAAGCTGATTGCATCCTGAAGAGAGGCCAGGGATATATTTAAAACAAATCGCAGCAAAATCCTGCCTTGATGCCACCAGGACGCTCCTCTGGAAGGTGTAACCATTTCTCTAATTACTATATGGCCCCCCTATTTTTGGCCAGTGCTGTCAGTTTGCCAAAGAGTCAGTCAGGAGCTGTAATCCAATAAGTGTTTTATGTTCAATTGCACATTCACTAGTAGAACCACAGCTGTAACCCAGATCAACCTGATCTGTTCAGAGAGGCATAGGAAAAGTCGATTAGTTTTTCCACTCTCGGGGGCCAAGTGGGTAATTAGAGAAAATGTGGCAGGTTGGGAGGTGATGGTGACTATTTTGTGGACAAAGTTAGACTCCGAAGACTGAAACATCAAACTTAATCCAAATCAATCCAACCAAAGTGCCTTACTTTCTACAAAGACACGTTTTCTTCTATTAGGCTATAAAATTCCAGAGGGTGGGACTTATATAAGGCTTGTCATATATTCACCGCAGTGTCTCACACAATACATTTCATATAGAAAGTTCTTAAATATTTGTTGGATGGATGTCTGAATGACTGACAGAAGCGTCCTCCTCCATGAAAACAGACATCCAGGTAACCGCGTTCATTTTGTCACTTGCTCCCAGAAACCCTTCCCCAGTTCTTCCCCATTTATAGTTGTCAGATCACACTGTCCTATATTTGGAGTAATAGAGAGCTGTCAGTGCAGCAGATGTCTGGGTTAGCAATCCAATTGCCTCACTCTTTTGTGAATGCTGCCATCCAACAGTGGGCGAGTTCAAAATTAGATGAATCATCACCTCTTTTGTCACTCACTTTGTCCACCTGCCAAGAGGGAGAGAGTCCCTTTTAATGAGGATCATCCCTAGGGAAGATAACACATTTCCATCTTATTAGAAGAACTTCAGGGTTAGCTCTGGGACAAGTTGTAAGGGAATTTACTATTTGTTATAGCCCTTTTTTTGCTACAAAGATAACCTGTGTTTGAAAATGATGGGTGGAAATGAAAATTTACTGTGGCCTCTGAAATTTTTTTAAAATCTTTTTTTTTTAACTTTATTGGGGAACAATGTATTTTTTCCAGGACCCATCAGCTCCAAGTCAAGTTGTTGTACTTTAATCTTAGTTGTGGAGGGCGCAGCTCAGTTCCAAGTCCAGTTGCCGCTTTCAATCTAGTTGCGGTGGGGCACAGCCCAACATCCCATGCAGGAGTCGAACTGGCAACCTTGTCGTTAAGAGCATGCACTCTAACCAATTGAGCCACCTTGCCGTCCCAGTGAAATATGAAAGTTTGATGGACTTTGGTTCATGCAGAATCATCTCCCTCCCATTTCTCAAAACTTTTAGGGAGTAATAATTAATCATGGAATCAAGTCTTGGGTCACTATGTCCCCTATGTAATTCGTTGGCCTGTGGTCTCAGTAAACTTTATATTTCAGTCACAGTGGGCATGCACCTCCATCCTCTACTGCTAATGGTGGTCTCTTTTTCTGGCACATGACCTCCATCCCCCACTGTTAATGGCGGTCTCTACCCACCTGGGCTCTTTTTCTACCGATTCATCAGATCTCAGCTCCGATCTGATTCGTCAGCATTTCTCAGGTCTCTGTAGCCATTATTAAATTCTCCCTCCCCTGAGGTGCAATAAACTATTTTGAAATTTTGTTTTATTACGTATTACTTAGAAGTAATTATTCGTTACTTATTGTATGAAGAAATAAATGACAGAACGTTTGCCTTCTGTCATTGCTAATTGTACGCGTTTTATCTTCCTTTGACTAAACTCTGAACTCCCAGAGAGCAAAGATTGTGTATTTCGGTTTTTCTCTTACTTAGTCGTTTGTATCAAGCTTTTTACAAAGTAGGACTTCAATAACTATTAGTTAAATTGAATTGTGCTGAACTGCTTTTACTGGGCTTTTAATCTAATTGGGAGAAAAGACAAGCACATTAAGGAACATTAAGAAAATGGCAAAGCATCAGAATTCAAACTGCAAAATAATGTGGTAAAAAATGAATATCTGAACCATGGGAATATACCATAAAGGAGCTATTTTAGCTGAGCAGAGTTAACCAGGAAAGATTTTTAGAAGTATTTTTTGTGCCAAATCTTAAAAGATGTTGTTGTTTTTCAATCTAGTGACTAACATGTTAAACAAGCTGATTTTCCAAAAACAACAACAAAAAAAGGGGGGATACTTAAAATTTCGGAAGATAAAGTGAGAGATACACCATTTCATAGATCTCATATAAAGATGTAAATTGGTAAAAACTTTCTGAAAAGCCCTTTGGTTTTATCAGGAAACTCTTGGAAAGTTAATAACTTTACTCCAATTATTTTAGCCATCTATTGTAAATAAACCAGTAAAAATTGGAGCCACGGTTTTCATACAATGCTCTTCATCACTCTCCTTTGATCCACACCACAGTCACACTGCTGTCTTTCAATCCCTCACATTCACCCCACTCTGGGCTGCCTAGAGCCTCTGACCTTGTTTTGTACTCCGTCTGAGGGTTTCTGCCCCCAACCATTTCTTCCTCCGCTCAATCCTATATGCCCTTTACCTCTCACTCAGCTTAAATGTCACTTTTCCAGAGCTACCATTCCTTCTAGTCCCGTAGAAGAACAGAAGTTCTAGGTTCACCTACTCATTCAAAGTGCTGGCTTAGGTTGTGGGGGTCTTCAATAAATAAGGCAAATGAGAGTTTTGATCTCATGGAATTTTCTTGTTCATGGTAGAGACCCATGATTCAGAAGTGAATCATTAAATGCACAGAAACACTGTTCCAAGTTATAATAACTCCAGGGGGCTATGCAAATAGGGTAAGTGGTCTTCTTGGGGTGGGGTTCACAGAGAAGGCTTCTTCAGAGGAGCAGGGACAGACCTGAGACCTAAAGGCAAGAAAGAGTCAAGCTTGGGGACAGTGACCCTGAGGAGGGAGAGCTCTTGGGCTGATTCTAATTTTCTTCTTATAGTTTCCCATATTTCTATTTTTTTATAATAAGCACGGAAGAGTGTTACAATTAGAAAAAATTAACCCGATAAAAAACATAGACACAGTCATATATTTTCATAGAATGGTGTGAGGTATATAATAAATGCCCAGTTACTTTAAGTATTGAAGAAAGGAAGAAAGGAAAGAAGGAAAGAAAGAAGGAAGAAAGGAAGGTTCCAACATACCCTCTACTACCATCATTTTCAAAGGCTGTGTGACATTTTCACCATCAATGTTGTGCAATGGAGTTGCTCTCATTTCTTATCAAAAGAAACCACATTTTTGCACGTAAAACATTTGTATTTCAGATCGTTTACTCAAGGTATATTTACAGCAGCGCAATTTTCTGCTCAAAAGATGTGAGCACTCTCACGTCTCTGATATATTTTGCTACTCACTCTAAACTGTCCTTTAGTAATTTCAAGCACCAATAGTGTCTGACATCTGAAAAGCCAAAAAAATGCCTTTCTGATGGTTTATTTTGCTTGTATTTATATTGGATATTTTTATTATATATGCGTCCTCTTGTAAATGCCTTTTCATATTTTTTGCCCATTTATCAATCAGTTAATTGTTTTTCTGTCAAATATTCTTATATTTTTAATAAGGTGCTCTTTTAAATCCCTTTATTAATCTAGTTGGTAAAAACAGTTTCCCATTCTTTTCATTTTTGCATTTTTGTTATGCTTTTTAACATGCATAAATTTAAAGTTTTTAGGTAACAGCCTGCTGTTATGTATTATTTTTTTTTTGTGATCATTCACTTGTCCATTGATTTCCCTTCCAGATCTTTAATAACTATTCGCTTCCATTTTCATCTAGTTTGTATTATAAAATATTTCGTATGTGTGTGTGTATATATACACATATATATACATATATGTATATATATATATATATATATATATATATATATATAATTTACTACATGGGGAGATTTGAGAAACTAAATTTTTTTTTTAAGATTTTTATTGGGGAATTGGGGGGATGGGAACAGTGATGGGGAATTGGGGGAAGGGGAACAGACAAGTTGCTGTCATTTTGTTCTTCAGTCTAGTTGTGGAGGACGTTGCTTCACTGGCCCAAGTTGGCACCATCATTGTGCTCTTCCCAGTGAGGCACCGGCCGCTCACTGTGGCTGCTGGCCGCTCACGCTGGCTGCTGGCTACACACGGTAGCCCATGGCAACCCACTGCCACAGGGGCTGCAGCCTACGCCGTCTCCGGCGACTCACGGCAGCCCAGCTCCAGGTTGAGCTGTTGTTCAGCATCTTAGCTGTCGAGGGCAGTGTTACTGGCCCTCATATGTGGGATCCGAACCAGGGCCCTCTGGTGTCCCAAGCCAGCTCTTAACCAGTGCGCCACTCGGCCGGCCCGAGAAACTAAATTTTTTATTTTCTAATTTGCTAACCATCTATTCCAACATGTACTTTATTGTGAACTCATTAACATTTTAAAATAACAACTGGAGTTCACATTTATGCCTTATTTACTACCGTTGGGCTATGTTTGAAGCTGAACTAATAAAACAATGCCTACTCTGATAAAAACAAGCAATTTTATAAGTATCATTTGAGTAGCTTTGTATGTATTTGGCTTATACACATAACAAAGGTTTGGAAAGGAATAATATCTGTCCCAAACCTGAAGAAGATCTGCAAATGATCATTTTGAGATTTTAGATTGTTATAGCTTATTTGCACTGGTCCTTATTGTTTTTTATGACTCAGTGATTAAAAGGAGATGCCAATTTTAATATATTTTGTAAACATCTCAGTAAACAAATGAATGAAAAGTGTACGAGGTCATCTATTAAGTTCTCAAACTTTCCACCGGGTACTTACATGGTGGAAATTTCGAGAACTTACTTGTTCAAACTCAAGTATATTTTTTTGTGTGTGGGGATATTAATGACAAATAAGATATAAGGCTTTCTTCATATGAATACAATAATAGAAATACACAGAGATTTTTTGGAAAATAGACCCAGGGACTATGACATGAAAAACAAAGATGATGGGAGCTAGAAAGAAACTTGAGGGGCATCTGGTTCAACTAGCTCATCATATTTGTAATAAAAACAATAGCAGTGACTACGAACTTGACATTATGACACAGAGTCTAGGTGCATTATCTCTCATGCATTTCTCACAATCGTTTTCTGTGTATTCCCAGTTTACAAATGAGGAAATTTAGGGGCAATGCCATTGCTTCAGCACACGCGTAAAGAAACTAACCACAAACAAAGAAAAGTGACGCGTCAAAAATTCCAGCATTGAGTCAAGACTGTCACAAATTGTGATGTGCTAATTCCCATTGCAATTTTTTCTGTGTGTGGCTGGTGCAAGACAGTAGGCACACACACACACACACATTTTCTGATAAAGTCATATATATGTGTATATATATATATACATACATATATGCATACATAAAACCTTGGATTGCGAGTAACTTGGTTTGCAAGTGTTCCACAAGATGAGCAAAAATTTCTAATACATTTTAACTGGGTAAACGAGTGATGTCTTGCAATACAAGTAGTTTGTTTCCAGAACGAATTATGCTCACATACCAAGGTATTACTGTGTGTGTGTGTGTGTGTGTGTGTGTGTGTGTGTGTGTGCGCGCGCGCGCGTGTGTATAATCTTTCCTGAATCTAAGTATAGGTATCCAAAATATACAATGCACAAACACAGAAAATTATTAATACATTTGTACTCCTTTAAATGTCCCATATTGTAAAGTTATCTGTAACTCTCACAGTTGTGACAGATAGAAATAAAATAATCGTAATTAACTGCCATGCTCACTTTTGTCCTCTCTTGCCAAATCTGTAAAATGTAATTAGATGATTCCTTGGGCTCCATTTTGCTGCAATGGGCTCAAATTCTGGCTGAGTTTCATGTGGTGTCATCACATTCTGCAGTTATCATTGTCATTTTCTCCATTAGCTTAGCTCCCTGTGGGAATGCCCTATGCCTGGCGTATCATTCTACAGTTTTTACTCTGTTAATGATGTCAGAGAATGCATCCCTATTACCTTTCCTCTACACTAAAATGCCATTAATTGCTGTATCCTGCATATAATTGTTACAGAGGGATATATAAATCCTATGTGCTGAAGCACAGAGCTCTGGAGTAAAGACACCTGTAGTTAATCTTTCGTTTCTCCTGCAAACTAGTGGAACACTTTGGGGCAAATTACTTAATCTTTCAAATTCTCAGTTTGCCTTTCTGTAAAATAGGGGTAAGCATCACAAAATCTTAGGAATTTTATAGAGATTTACCTTTAGGGCATGCAATCGTTTCTCGAGAAATGTTAAGTTTCTTTTTCAAAGGCAGGTTTATTTCTACAGAAATGAGGCACACGCCCCCTGAGATCTTGCTTGGAGTGTTACTATGGCTGAGTTTTGACCTTTCTCTTACTGTTCTTCTGTATTAATGGTATTCCTAATTAGGTCGTAATCTGTTTGGGAAGGTTAGCAATGAGGAACTAAGTGTTCACATAATACAGTCTAAACTTGCTCGTTAGTCTAGGGAAAGACAGCTTTAATTTTCCATGATTTGCTATTCATGTTCCTCCTATTACCATTATTTCTTGAAGATGGAATTTCAGAGGTGAAAGGGAAAAATGTGTTTCAGCTTATCACAGTCAGAGTCATCTCTGAAAGCCTTGAGTTTATACATGCTAGGTGTCAAACTGAGTCCTTCATCCTCAACTTTTGTACAAATCCTCCTGGATACATAGAGAAAAAAAAGTCAGAGAAACTACATCAGATGGATTTTCACAATGGCCAGCTATGACGGAAAAGACAAGGGGCCCATCATTCAGAGAAGCTGTCTGTGCCAGAGTAACTGTCTGTAGAGGGAAAAAAAATAAATCACTTTCAAAAACCCTGTTGCTCCAAAAGCTGGTCCAATGCCACCATCTTGAGTGCCAAGTATTCCATCTGGCAAAAGCCAGTCATGGAAAAGCACAAAGGCAATTTCCCCAATTGGCCTGGGCAGAAAGTTTATTCTTCATTTATTTTTTGTGAGTCCTCACTCAGAGTGTGGTTCAGACAGTTCCGCACTAGGCTCATTGGCTGGGCAGAGTTCAAGTGGGCAAAACACAACTTAGGATGAGCAACTGTGTGATTTGGAGCAATTGAGTTTCACTCCTTGTTTATTGGTGAAGTTTAGAATTCCTCCTTCCTAAAGGGTTAACCCCACTTAAAATAGTGGTTTGCAGAGGAAATTCCTAATATCATTATTGACCAAGGTATAGAGTAAGTTGATGCTCAAACTCACAATTACAAAATATCAGGGATCTTTGAAAATGCATAATCCAACAGCCTCACTTTTTTTTTTTCTCTCTAATCCGCCATCTTGGACCCTCTATTCAGTCATCGATAGCCTTACTTTCTAAACGTGCTGCAGTGGTGAGTGCAATTAATTGGTGACTTCCTCATTGCTATCATTTTCTATTTTTTGTAGCCAGAGTTTCATTTAAAAATGAGCCTACCTTCCCATCAGTATCCTTGGAAACCGACCAGTGCAACAGTTTTGCTGCGTTGGTGAGATCTATTTCTCAGGAGGTTGCCATTTAGAGGATTAAAATTATAGGGCCCCCAAAAGGAAATTTTCCAACAGCAAATTAGCTGATGTGCTGCTCAGAGAGTTTTCTAGAAATTTGTTCAAGAACAACTGAGTACATGCAATGTCATTTCAGGACTAGGACAATCTGCTCTGACAGGGATTCTAACCAGCATATTTTCAGAGCTTTCACCAGCTGGTTATTTGCACTACGTGGAATGCATGTTCTGTACTCTAGATACATGAATCACTTGTTCAATTTAAAATAGTTTTTCCCTAGCAGTTACTTGATCAAACATGGAAATACGTTGTGGGTGAAATTGTGGCCATTTGCGTTCCTATCTTGGAAGCATGTTTGTAGTTTTGTGACAGTTTCTCTCTGAAATATCAGCCCCAAAGTTCATGACTACAGATTCTTCTAGGATTTCCTTAAAGCTAGGTCAAGTATTTACAAAGTAGGACCTAAATGTATGCTTCTTGTTGTAGAATTGAGGGGGGAAATCAGGTGTCAAGAGAAAAGCATAGCAGGAACGTAGTCATAAACAACACTTCATCCAATTGTATCTGTCTTGCTTTTGTTTACTCAAAACAAAGGATGTAATTACCCCATAGGATTATACTGTGGAAATTTTTTGATCAGTGACAACCCAACATTTCACAACTCTGCTGGAAGAATCACTTTCTCTGAATGATCAGATATGCCCATTCTGTCATTTAATGCATCCATTTTTTAACTCTTTACTAGATATCTCCAATGTAGCAGTTACTCTATAGAAGCTTGGGATGCACTGTGATGGAAAGCTTTAAAATGCTCAAATCACTGAGAAAGATGCAGATAAATTTGTACTTATAAGACAAAGCATATAAATTGCAAAGGAAACATAGAGCATAGATCAGCTCATTTTCCCATCCTGATTTGATTTCTGCCTTTAGATTTGAAGCATGAAGAAGAACTATGAATGAGAGCGAGTCTAGATACAGATAGGAGTATGCAAGAGTCACTGACTTGTGAAAATTTGGAATGTTACTGGAAAATGAGTATATGGCTCAATGTGATGGCGCGTGGGGGTAAATGGATGTAAAGGAGGTTACAAAGGGCCTTCTATGCTAGGTAAACTATTTGGACTTCATTGTCCAGGTTATAGATATTCACAGAAGAATTTTAAGCAGAGAAATGCTAGGATCCTGTGTGCATCTTAGATCAGGTATAACAAAGAGATTTTAGAGGGGAGAAAGTGGAGACAGGCTCTGAAGTTAGATTGTAGGAGACCCCAAAAGAATAAGGATTGGGGCTGAATTTAAAATTGGGGCCAATGGAACCAAGAGAAGGAACTGTTTGCTAAGAGTGCTGTTGGTGAGTCATTGGATTCAGAGGTGATATTGGAGTCAGAGATATTACTGAGTTCGGTGATGGTGAGAGAGTGTGTAAATGCTGATATCATTAACAAAAGATAGAGAATAGAGGAGTCAAAATACATGTTTGCTCTTGTTTACTCTTCATGTTTTGACATACTTCAACTACTTAGTCATTTACTTATTAATATTCATTTATTTATTTCGATGGAGGTGTTCTAGTGTGAAACTGGGAGGCAGGAGGGCCGGGGTAGGGGAGGGCTGCATCGCCATCTTGGATAACCGTAGTGTTTCCTAGATTTCTGTTTGGGAAATTTGACTTAAATTTATTCCTACCACCCTGTATCTGTTCAGTGACTATTTTTGAATCAGAAAGTTAGACTTTATATTTGTTCTCTTAAATGTCACTGCTGCAGTCTGGCAAGATGATTGGGGATTTTTATTCTTGTTGTGCCTTATGGGCTCTGTCTTCCAACTCAGCATCATGCAATGTTGTGGGGCGATGTTGGTGTGTATGTGATTTTATCCAAGTTAAAGATACAATGTCTACTGGATGACACCAGGAATGCTGTGCTTTTGCACAAAACTAATTACTTCATGCCAATGAGACATCAAGAAATCGATCACTTCTTTTAGTGGAGTTATTCAGGAGTCATAAATCTATCAAGTGCTTTAATTTAGACCAAGGCTATACAGGGAGGCTATATTGAGTGTGTTTTGCTTAAATCAATATTTTGTAATTTCACATGACTGATCTATCAGCATTCAGGACTGGTAGCAGTAAATGTACTTCACATGTGATTGTCCTTAAATAAAATTCGAATTTTTATCTTGGTCCAGTAGATTAGCATCAGGGAAAATTGAGTTTATTGTATTATTTAAAAAAAATGATTAGGAATGAAGACATCATTTACTGTAAGCTTGATTCAACTATAATCTACTAATGTTATATTTTATTAGTTAACTAAAATTAGCTGTCATCAAATGAATGCTTACTACACGTCAGTTATTAATGATCTAATTGGTAATTTCAGCTAATTCTCCCAACAATGATATGATTTCAGTACCATAAGAAGTCCTATCACATTGATGAGGAAACTCACACTAGAAGGGTCCAGTAGTTTCTTAAGATTTTTAAATAGTTCAGTCTGTATTTGTACCCAGATCTGTGTATCTTCAGAACCTGAACACATTACTGACTAATATAATGGCCTCTGTTAATAGTCCATAGCAGTAACAAACAAATACATTTATTTTTCAGAGCTTCTGCACTTAAGGAACTTGAACACACTTTCAAAGTCCAAAATCTTCTAAACACAAGATGAATTCACACGTGAAGAGAAACTGGGATAAAACTTACTCCCTCTACTGTATATTAAAAAAACAAAAATCCTGGACCCATGATGGGGGCAATAAAATTCAGAGATAGAAATTTTCCAAATGAAAGAAGAAAATATCAGATTTCCTGTAGGCATTTTTTTCTAGGAGCCTATGTGTGGCAAACATTCTTATAATAATTGTTGATGACTCCTGAAGTAGTTTGCTACATTGGACACTCTTTTGAGAGCTTGTTCTTTATTTGGTTGGGATTTAGAATCAATAGCCATCTCAGCAGAGATTCGAACCTCCGAAACTTTACTGGTTACTGTTCTTGCTCTTAAGTACATTGTAGGATTCTATTTTGACAGGAAGGCATCAGGGGGTTTTTGCTCAGGTCATGTCCTTTACTTCTTGTTGAAGAGCAGATTGGTGTGGTGGTTCAACAACTTTGTGGATACTCATGGGCCAAGTATTCAGAAATGGTCTTCAAAATTCTATTTGAAGCTCTGTCTATGGCATGGGGCTCATAAGTATTAATATATTCACATTTCAGTGCAAAAACAATTTCCAAAGCCAAAAATTATATAAAACTTGTGCACGTACATTTTCAATGACCCACTCCTTTATGTCGCTCCTTTAAGGCAAGTGAGCAAGAATTTATTGGTGTTCTTTACTTTCAATCAGTGTCTGTGAAGTGATGGCACATATACAGAAAAAAAAAGATATTTTACTATTTTCAGTTTTTCTTGCAAAGGGAGAACTTCAAAGAAACATACTCATCCACGGTGAACCAAATAGGAAATGGTGTTGAGAAATTGCAGACTTTTGAGGCATGAAGCAATGGTCTCTGCAGAGAGATAAATAAATAATTTCATGAGGAAAGGGATCTTTGGGAATTGAAATATATTAGACAATGCATCAAAGGGGGTAAAAACAAAAAAAGAAAGCCAGGTAGTTTACAATGAGATTTAGAGATAAAGTCCTGAATGTCCCCCTTTGTGTGATTAAAAAACAAGGAGGCAACATGGGGACTCTGTATTCAAAGCACTCGTGAGAACAAACAGAGACGTGTCAAAAACAAAACAAAACATGTCAGTCCGACCGCCCCACTTCCATCTGCTCACATGGCTCCCACCTGCTATAGTTTATCAGAGTCACTCAAATGTTGTGTGAAGGACACCCCTGTGCAGAAGAACCATGTGATATGCTGGAGAAACTCCAGCCTGCTCTCAGCTTGTCCGCCGCAGTCGTGGAGCTATCCTGGTATCATTTCATGTAGACTTTCTTCTAATAAAGTTTTCCCCACAGATAGATATCTTTGTTCTTTTCTTTTTAAAGTAAGATCCTCTCTAGCAGGTTTTTATTTCTGGGTTTTTCCCACACCCGGAATTTGACTGGGTGGAGGTCATCTGGCAAGTGAGGAAGGAGACCCGCCATACTGAGAGAATGTCACACACAGTCGTCTTCCTTCTTGTAGGCTTCATGTCTCCAAGGATCAAAGAAAGGAGGACAATTCAATCATCTCCTTCAAAAAGAGGACAGGGTTTGTTCTTCACAGACGGCAGGGCAGCAAATCAAAGTTTCTGACCAGGAGTCAAAGGTCAGGCTTCCATCCACAACTTGGTCTCGCATTGGGTGACCTGGATGGAGCTACCATATCCCTCTTGGCTCTAAGTTCTTCATCTAAAAAAGAGTATAGCAATGCTGTTCAACCCTAGCTTCCCATCAGACTCAAATATAATTGTAGATAGAGACTATACATACATTAAACATGTACAGATGCATAGCCGTATCAACGCTCAGGTTCTCTTCCAAGATTTCAGATTTCATTGGACAAGGTAAGGTCCAGACATTAGAGCAATCAGTAGTGTTCTTAAAAGCTATCCAAGTGATACTAACGAGCAGCCAAGGCTGAACACCACTGACGTGACCCCATTCCCAGGTATAAAAAGTCTATTTAATAGAATTTTAGGGAGTTTTATGTATGTGGCAATAAGACAGGGAGAAAGAAAAAGAAGGAGAAATGTAAATCATTACTCTTGACCTTCAGATCCTTATAACCATGATAGTGAACACCCAACAATATCAACACCCTGGTAGCACAGGTGATGGTTAATCAAAACAGTTTAAGGACACATCCTTTAAAAAAAAAAAGTGAAATAAGCCATTTATAAAAGTTTATAAAAGGAGGTGGGAATCAGCCTGAATGAGAAGTAGGGTATGGATGAGGCTTGTAGGTGGACCTGGGATGACAGGTAACAAGTGGTTAGCAGGTGTGAGAGCAGGGCATTCGAGACACATTGGAATCTCTCCTGTCCGGATATGTCGTGGATTGCCATGCCTCCAAGCCTTTGCACATGTCATACGTGTCATTCTCTGTGTGCACGTCACTTCTCTTTCATCTACCCTTAGATGTTAGCGCCTGCTTGTATCTTTCCCTACCTTTTATAAAGGTCTGACTACCCCTCGCTCATATTGTTAAAAGACTTACTTGTATTACGTATATGTCATTTGCTAGATTTCATCACAGTGATTTATTTTCATGTCTGTCTCCCTCTTAAGAGATTTTGAAGAGCCCTGAATGTCTCTTCTATTATAACCATGTCCCATGGTGTTTTACACAAAGCCAATGTTATTGAATAAAAACTAAGTCCAGGTAGGAGAACAATATGAATGAAGATTTTTCCTTGGGAATAATTACAGAATAAATACGAACACAAAATGAGGCTGGGATATGAAATGTTTGCATTCTGAATCGTGTCATATTTAGAGACAAAAAAGATAAGTGAAGTGGTTAGAAACTAATGCAATTAGAGTTCTCTGAGCAAGGAAATAACAGAGTTGAAGGCATGATTAGAAAGGGAAGAAAATAAAGGTGAGGAGTGTTCAAGAGGGAATCATAGGAATTGGTGACTGATAAGTCATAGTAATAAATGGAGATTCTCCTCCGATTCTTGAAGGGGAGGGCGTTGTGGTCTTATTGACTGGGATCAAAAAAGAGTAAGAACGAAAGCAATCTATAGGAGGAAATTAAGAGTGTGCGGTTGTTTGTAAGATAAAAATGGTATGCTTGTTTGGAGCACACAAAATGAGGACAGAGTGTCCATATGAAGACGTGCATGGACACTTAAAGGGTGAAAATAGACACTGAATTTTGCAAAAGAAGTTGAGGCTGGATTTGGGGGTTTGAGAGCGCTTAACACAGGAGTGATGACTAAAGGTATAGAAATCTAGTTGAAAGAGAAACCTTAGAGAAAGAGGAGCAGAGAGCTCAGCACCCTTGGAAAATGACCAGAGGTAAGGCTGTGAGAGGAAGGAAGTGTCATCAGATGGCAGAGGCACAGAAAAGTGGACAATTAAGAAGAGAAACAGAAAGATGTGGTATTAGAAGCTGAAAGAAGACAGTTTCTAAAAGGAAGAAGGGGTAAATTCTGTTTATTATCCCAAGCAGCGGAAATAAGTTTATTAGAGTGCGTGAGGTCAGTGGTTTAGCAGAAAAAGCTTCAGAAACCCCCTGAAGAAAACAGAGTTTCTGGAGAGAGGAAACTCAGGCGGGGAAAGGCAGTTGTGCAAATCAGCTGAGTCATGGAATAAAGGAAAAAGCTGAGAGGAAGAGTTGAACCAGAAGTGAACTATTTTTCAAAGAAATGGGAATGACGTTTGTCTAAAAAATAACAGCGTAAATATTTTCTATTAATCTATTTGTCCATCCCATTTTTAATACCACAGGGTCTTAATTATAGAACTTCATAATAAGCCTTGAAATATGTATTGTGTGTCCTCTAACTTTGTTTTTCTTCTTAAAAATTGTTTTGATTATTTAAGATGTTTTTGCTTTTTCATATACATTTTTGAATCAGTTGGTCAATTTCCATTAAAAAAATAAAAACTTGGAAGGATTTTGATTGAGATTGTGTTCAATGTATAGACTGACTTAGGGAGATATGACATCTTGATAATATGAATTCCATTTTTCTGATCAATGAATATGTTACATTTTTTTCTATTTATTTTAACTTATTTTTAAAATTTGGCTTTTCACATCAATGTCTTGTTGTTTTTAGGATAAAGATATTGCATATCTTTTGTCAAAGTTATTTCTAAGCATTTCTTGATTTTGATGCTATTGTAAGTTTTTAAAGCTTTTTCAAGTTTTTAAATTCACATTGGCAATTCATTCACAAGAAAGTATTACCAACTCTTTATTTTTAGTTTTTAAAAAATATTATTAAATTTATTGGGGTTACATTGGTTAATAAAATTATGTAGGTTTCAAGTGTACAATTCTATATTATAGCATATTGTGTGCCCACCACCCAAAGTCAGATCTCCTTCTGTCACCATATATTTGACCTCATTTACCCTCTTCTGCCAACCCCCTGTCCTCCTTTTTTTCTGTTAACCACTGAACTGTTGTCCGTGTCTATGAGTTTTATTTGTTTGCCTTGTTTGTTTGTTGCTTTCAGTTTTATATTCCACATAAAAGTGAAATCATAGGGTTCTCGACTTATTCCATCTGGTTTATTTCCCTGAGCATGATATTCCCCAGATCCATCCATGCAGCATTATTCACAGTGTCCAAGACATGGGAACACCTGAAGTGTCCTTCGATAGATGATTGGATAAAGATGTGGTATATATACACAAATGAAACACTACTCAGCCATAAGAAAAGATCAAATACTGCAGTTTGAGACAACGTGGATGTTATTGTAACTGTTGATGCTATTTTCATTCAATTTCTAATTGTCCATTGTTATACATAGAAATGGAGTGTATTAACTTTCATCCTGCAAGACTGACAAACTCACTCATTAGTTCTGGTAGCTCTTTTGTAAATTCTTTGGTGTTTTCTATGTAAATGATCTCGTATCTTATGAAGAAGGTGTTTTATATCTTCTTTTCTAACCTATATACCTCCACTGAATTTCCTTTTTTTTATTAAAAAGGTAGAACCACCAGTATAAACTGAAATAAAATTGTTGAGCGTAGACGATTTTTTTCTTTAGCTTAGGGGATTCACTTTGGTTGCTAGAAGGTGACAGAAGTTATGTATAACATTCCTGGTCCTGGGCCTTAAGAGACTTGGCAGATTCTGCCTGTACTTTCTTGGGGTCTTGATCTACCATATAAGTCATTGGGGTTTCCCTGTTGGAGAGACTAGATGGAGAGTGTGATGCCATGAAGGGTGTAAATCTGCAAGGGGAGAGAGGACCTCGAAGATGTGAGATCATGAGGAGAGCCAGGCCTCAGTATCCTAGCTATCCCAGCTGAGTGACCCAGTGGAGGAACCCATTTTGGATCCTTTAGCCCAGGCTGAATACACCTAAGCAAGCCCAGCTGATGATACAGGGAGAAGAGATAAGCTTTCCTAGCTGAGCCCTGGCATACCAACCCACAGAATCGTGAAAAAAAAAAAAGGTGGTTGTTTTAAGCCACCAAATTTTCAGCTGAGTCTTATATAGCAAGAGACAACTGATATGACCTGGATTTTGTCAGTGAAAAAAACAAAGATCTGTTGAAAGTTAGAGAAGATGAATCAATTCTGAGAAACAGAAGAGAGTTGGAAATATTTTTTTGTATTGGTTGTTGGAAAAGTCATGACGCATTTTTGCAATCAAAAACGTAGGAAAAATATGTCATGACTTTCCCGACAATCCCATAATTATAGGGAATTTGCTAGAGAAATTCAATAGGCGATAAAGCCACCATACAGCACTAGTGAAAGCTCATAGGAGAGGACTACATTCATTTGTAAAAGACAGATCGGTGCAAATTTGGGGCACGATTATATTAAAACAGTTGTTGATGACAATAAATTTTAGAACATCTTGAAATCAAATGCATTGACCTTGCTTTCAATTAGCAGAAAGTGGCATTGATGTTTTTATGTTCTCTATGTTGTTGTCAGGGTGGTCCCTTCACCATTTGAGATCCTAATAAACACCCGTCTTGTTCTTTAGGTCACTGATGACAGGTATGGGCATTTTTTCAGGTGAGACCCCACCCCCTGACCACAGACATTTGGCCTTGTTCTCACAGTAAGGTAGGTTTACGTCAATTCACTTCCATGCAACCTGTCGTTTTTAAAACCAACCATTTGTGTAAGTTAGAGCATCCAGCAAGATATGAATGGAGACAATTCGAGCTGCCTGAATCCCCAGTTACAAACCGAGCAGCACGGAGGGCTGGAGAGGCAAAGAGAAGAGTTTACAAAGGCAGGTTCAGGAATGCTGACCTCCCTTTCTCCCTGATGTTTCCACTGTTGAAATTAGACAGTAGCCCTTACGACGCAAACCCCCAATGGCAGCTGTCAGCACCGGAGACCTGGCAGCCGAGCTGAGCTCTGGCTGTGAATCACCTTCTCCACCCCCAGCCCAGCCCGGAACCTGTTTGGAGGCTGAGTATCGCAAATGCCTGCCCTCTGTCTACCAGTCTTATTACAAAGCAACTCTAGAGACGCGGAGGGAAGAGGATGTTCTGTGGGAAGCGTTCCACTGGGCCTCGTGAGACTTGCGATGCAGACAGAAGGTGAGGTGGCTTTGTGTGATATTCGGCATCACTCAGGAGTTGCTTCACATGTACAAGACTGCGATCAGGTCTTGTTCATTTATTCTGCCTCAAGTGACATGACGGGAACAGGGACGTGTCATGGAAAAATTTCTACCTGGGTCTTTCGATGGTTTCAGCAAAGACATCAACATCCTTATTTTTCACCGGGGAATCAAAACTGTTGAACACACATCCAAAGAGGCTTTGCCGTCTTTCAAGGTGTGGAGTCTCCCACCAAACCTCACAAGTGAGCTTCTGCTTTTGAGTCAAAAATCTTTAAACCTAAAAGCTGCCACTCTGAGGTCATTTACCTTTTATGTCCCTGAAAGCATGGGCGAATCTTTAAAAGTAATACAATTCAAATGGCACCCACTGGGGACTAGGAAATGGGCTTGCAGAGTAGGTTGATTCATTCAATTTCTGTTAAGTTGAAAGAGAGAGCCAGAGAGGCAAGGCAGACAGAAGATAGACAGAGAAAGAGGCATGGATGACTTCAGAGAAAGGACCTTTGGACGTCATCCCCTTAGATATGGCTTCTCATGAGCCCATGAAGATAGACAGAGAAAGCAGTCCCATAAAAGGAAAGTTCTGACAGGACACACCTCTCCCCACAATCATCACTGGTACACTTAATATTTCCTTTTTAAATACAAAAGGAGCAGAGCTGTGGATAAGACTAAGACATATCACATTGTGCTTTTCTGAATAAATTATGTGAGAAAAAAAAAAAAAGAAAGCCTGGTGCTTCCTAACTCTTTAAAACCCCAAATGGCCTGAGATTACAATTCACACATTTTTCAGGTTGGTTTTCAGTCAGGTATTAGCTGTGTGCTAGGACAGTTATAAATATAAAATAACTTTCCAGGACAGGAAAAACAGTAACATGAAGCAAAAAAAATTTTTTTTTCCTACTTAGAGAGCTAAGTACCTGGATGTGAACAGCTACACATGAGCTGAAGCCCCAAGCTCAAGGAGGGAGCGGTGGGTCACAGGGTTTAATGTCACATGCCAGTTTAAAGCCACACAACTGGGCTTCCCCGCAAGGCTTTTGGCTTTGTGCCAATTCCCTCTACGTGACATTTGCTAGCAGAGGGCAGTGCTGGAGGAGAGAGTTAGAATATTAGTTTGAGACTTGGGACTAGTACCTAACACAGCCAGAGAGGGGCTAGAAATGTTTGATTTAACTCAAGTGGCTGAAGGAATCTCAGCTCAAAAAATTGTGGGTTGCCAGGGGTTATAAACTCTCTCTACCCTTCCCTCTGTGTAACATGAATATAAACAGATTCCCAGTTCTCTCTTCCTCAAGGTTATTTCCTTCAGGAGGCAGGAGTTCTGGCTTCCAAGGACATGGAGAACACATGGACCTTAAAATCTCTCTACTCCTCTCTCAGTCCTTCTGCAGGAATAACGTGTTATCTTTCCCTTCCATTAGTGTTCCTACTTTCCAGGAAACTAATTTTACCATAGACAGCACCCAGCATATATACGATAGGAATAGAGAATAAATTAGTCAATATGAACTCAAGACAGCTAGAAAAAATACTATCAATGTATATGGAGTCTATAACAGATATCTGGTCATATGCTATGAGCTTTATTTTAAGGATGTGAATCTCTTTAACTTTCAGATGTACTCATGGGAACACTTAATGTTATTGTCATCATCCCCATTTTAATGCAAAGGACAAGACCAAACGCCATTACATTTTAGAGCTGAAATCTTAACTTCTGCAATATGCTGAATGCAGCTACTGCATGTGGTGGGATTTTTGTTGTAGGTAGAATAGTCTTATAAACTTTGGTATCATTGAATTTTGTAAAGGCAAAAGTGACCCCCAAAGTAACACCTGCGTCAGCCCCTTCTTCACTGCAGACACCCCTCCAGTCAAATGGAGGGGGTGCGTTGTTGAACCTATGGTGGAACCAGGGCCCGAGACTTTATTTTAGAGTTTGAGGTTACAAGGGCAAGCACTAACTTTTGAAGAAGGATTGACTTCACAGCTCGAATTCAAAAGATATTTGCCTTCTCTTCAAAGAAAGGCCTTGATTCACTTGCTGTAGGTTCAACCATGTTTTAAACAAGGAGGCCATAATCCTGTGATCAGAAAGCTTTTCATCAGCACACACCCCCTGTTTGTATTCTAAACAGAACTTGTATTTCAGAGGGCATGACAATGCCAACAGAAACTGCTTGCTTAATTTTATCAACCTACTTTTTAGAGGGTGCTGACAACCCTGCAGAGGCGAGACTAGCCGCTTGGGCTGGCAAGCCTGCCTTCTGTGGCTTTTTCGTTAAGTGGTATATCAGGAGATTGACTCAGCCCAAGTTTTGCATTTGTGTTTTGTACCAACGCCCAGAGGCCTTAGGAGCAAAAGCATATTTGACACCTATTTATCTTTGTCGGGGGGTTGTCATGGAAGCCAAGGTGATATTGACATTAGTGAGGTCCTTTGAGGAGACGTGGTGAGGAATGGGATATATTTGCTTGTTTCTATTTTCGTGTCTAACTCTTCATTGCCAAAAGGTTAAGTTTCTCCCACTTCTCTGTCAGCACTTCCCAAGCTTTTCCCTCCTCTGGTACATTTGGTAATACCAAAGGAGTTGAGGAATGACAGGTGGTAGTGATGACAACAAATATGGCAGGGCTATGTGCTTATGTGTCCATTTGCTCTAGTTGAAAGTGTTTTTCTCTGGGCTTTTAAAACTTTTCATGTTGCTGGGTAGTGGTCTAGAAGGAGAAGGCTGAGTCTTTTCAAAGAATATACTCCATTATATTATAACGTCAGATGTGAGCGAGCAGATAAAGAAAGGTAATGGGTGCTGGGAAATATAATGGAATCCGAAAGGAGAGGACTCATAATAGTCTGAGCCATTATTAGGGCAAAAGCAGGAACCCGAGGAAAGCAATGGCTTGTTGACCTATCACTGAATCTCTAGTCTTCGAGATTTGAAAACTCCGGTATGGCTTCATCCATAACTTTAATACACTGTCCAGGGAAAAAGTGAGAAATGTATTTATTTATTTATTTATTTATTTATTTATTTATTTATTTATTTATTTTATTTTTTTTTTAGCTGAGCCATCCTGCTACCAGTTGGCAGCTCAGCGGCTGCTCAGCTCGGGCTGGACTCGAACTGCTGTTGCTCAGAGCTCAAGCTCTATGAGCGAGCTCTTAACCAACTGAGCCACTCGGCCGGCCCGTCTAGAAATGTATTTAAATTAAATTAAATACATTTAAATTTTAAATTAAATTTTAAACCTCAAGCTCGAAATGTGTAAATGAGCTTTCCAATGCTATGGTTCCTAAACTTAAAAATAAGAAAATACCCCCATTTTCTGAAAGCAAATGCCCAAAATAATTTCAAAGACAATTTTTTTTTTTTTGGAAATGCTCTGGGCTTAAACACACACACACACACACACACACACACACACACAGAGTTATCTTTCTTCCCTTTTCCCTATCAATTTTTCTTTTCTATTCTAAAGTTGGAGTTCTTAATATGTGCCAAGCACCATGCTAAACATGTTAGCTGGACTGTCTCAGCAATCCTCTGAGGGGTACTACTGTCTGTATCCCCATTTACAGATGACAACCCTGGCACAGAGTGATGACACAGATGATAGCTTAAGTCTGTTTCTTGAGCCTACGTTTTAGCTACCATATACTTGACCTTCCCAGCGAAAGAGCCTAAACAATAACAATAACACATATTCTGTGAGTCACATTTATTTTTGATCATAGCCACAGCAAGAATTTTTTTTAAAATGCTTTCCTTTTATTTACTTGTGGAAAAGTAGATTGTTATCTATCATCCCCCAGTGATGACTTTTTTTGTAGTAATGAACTCCCTGTGTATATGGTTAGCTATATAGATACATAGATTTATAGATATATAGAAATACAAGTCTCTGAAAGGATGCAAAAGAAACTGTGATTACCTCCAATGGGAAAAAAAAATTAAATAACATGAATGAGAGTGAGAGGGCTAATCTGTTGAAATTTCTTATCTGTACTTATATTACCTAGTGAAAAGCAATTTTAAAATACATCCAATGAAAGAACAAATTTATTCTTCTGGAAGAAGGCTGGCTGTCAGGCGGATAAGCAATTACTTGTGATAACTATATACCATCAATAAAACATAATTAGCCACACTCTATTTTCTGCAAATTAATTGTTGTCATTAAAAATTAACTCCATGATCAGTTAATTACATTTTAACTCTACGAATATGTGTCATACTTTTCTGCCTTTAAGTAAAAATAAGTGGGTTTTGTTTAGATGCACTGACATTTATGATTCTACAAACGCACCCAGGCTTTATGAAATCTCACTCAAAAGTTCGAACTTTTAACTTCTAAAGTTCCATTTCATATTCCAGGTTTGGACAGAGCCCCACTGACAGGCTGCAGGTCACAGGACAGAAAGCAACGGGCTCTTTCTTTGAGAGCTTTAGCTGACACCAGGATGTGTCACTTCTCAGCATTCGTGCTCACTCACTTGTTCTTTCATTCGTTCTTTAACTCATGCACAGTATTAACCAGGTTCTTTCCCAATGTTCAGTTTCCCCGAGGTCACGGCACCATATGGAGACTCGAGGGAGCAAAGAATGACACGTCAGCAGAATCACACAAAAACAGTTCGATTAGCCTATTAAATTCAGGGAGTCCCGGGTGCTCCTGGCTGCAGCTGCAGCTGTGGGCATGGCGGGCTCGAGAGTTGCACCCATGCTAGGTGTGCTTTTAGACTCTGATGCAACTTAGTTTGGGTTGAGAATTGGATTTTTTTTTAATTTTTAATATTTTTGTTTGTTTGGTTTTTTTTGTAGCCAGCTGGAGTGTTGGGCTACACTATGTAAACAATTTCTGGATGAATCACGCTGTGGTCATTGTAGACATCTCACCTGACGGAATAACGGGACCTGCTTTTTTCAGTTTCATTTTAAAAAATGGTTGATTACCCATTGGCAAGCATGCACAACCTCTGTTGTGTCTGTAGCTGCCGAATAAAATGTACCTTGTTAAAACAGTGTCCAGGCGGGAGTGACAAACCCCACGTCTGACTGTCACGGGCGGCAGGCGCTGTGCACAACGGCTCAGGCTCTGGGCTCCAGGGTTTCACTGCCTGGGTTTGATGCTGGCTGTGCCCCTCGTTAGCTGTGTGGTCCAGCGCATGTTAATTAAATCTCTCTAAGCCTCCATTTGCTCATCTAAAAAGAGGGTTTGTCATAATGATTAAAGCGTATAATATAAATAAAGCTCTTAGTACAGCGTGTTTGGTAATCGCTCCATAAATGTTCATTTTCATTTGAGGGGTTGATGGCCTCGCAGGAGGAGAGCAGAAAGATGCAGTGATGGCAGCCCACGCTGGGATAGCAGAGAGACCCACAGAGCTGCTGGGGAAGGGGGAGCTGGGATAAGAACGCCTCCTCGTAGCTCCAATTTCTCCTCTTGCCTGCAAAGCCTTCACAACTACATTCCTAATCCAGACGTCCTTCCAGCTCCCTCCCCAGGAAGGCCTTCTTCTTCAGTCAGAGTCCTGTCCTCAGACTCATTTCTGTGAACTTCCCCAGGGGAGGAAGGCGAGCTCCTCTTCAACCTGCTTCCAATTCCTTCATCCTTCAGAGCCAGCTCCAATTTCATGTCAGTGAAGCTCTTCCTCAAAATTATATCCTTCCCTCCCCTTTCCAAGTGCCAGCAGAAGGGTTATTTTTGCCCCGCGTTTGGGTGGTGTATTCAGATTCTTGGCTGCCATCACAAATGCCCACAAACGTATTGGCTTAAAGCAACATACGTTTATTGTCTTACAGTTTCGTGGGTCAGGAGTCTGAAACACGTCTCAGTCTCACGTGGCCAACACTAAGGTGTCAGCAGGGCTTTGTCCCTTTTTATAGGAATCCCTTTTGTTGCTTATCCAGGTGTTGGCAGGATTCATTTCCATGCTGTTGTGGGACTGAGGTCTCCTCGTTTCCTTCCTGGCTCTTGGCTGGAGGCCACCCCCTTAATTCCTAGGAGCCCTGTCAGGTCTGCGCATGGCCTCTCCGTCTCAGATCACCAGTGGGACTTCCAAGCTTTCTCAAGCTGCCATCTTTCAACTCACCACTCTGCTTTCCTCTCCTAATTTTAAGATATCATGTGATTAGGTTGGGCACACCAGGGCAATCCAAGAGCACCCCCCCATCTCAAGACTTGTCACCTAAGTCACACCTGACAAATTCCTTTTTGCCATGTTAGGGTGTGCACATTTTGGGGAGTCATTATTCTGCCTACCCAGCTGGTTTGTTAAAGTCCATTTAGGATTTTAGTTACACGTGGTCATGTTCAAATCGCATGTGTTTTGTCAATTGTGTCAGCATCTCCCTGTCAAGATTCTGAAGGGTAGAGAGGGGCAAAGGGTGTCTCAGAGCTTTTCTCTAACCCTAACCTGGTCCACCCCAGGGCTCTCAAGGTGAGAGAGATGATTCAGAAACACTCGGGCACATTGCTGAGTCATTGGGTTAAGATAATCTTCAGATTCTTCATTTTATACCTTAAATAATCAAATTTATAAAGGATTTTTTTTTGGGAGACTAATCTCAGTTCCTTCTGATATGGACCCTTCCTTAGGCAAACGCCATGAACTTGATGGTGCTTGGACTGATTTAAGTAACAGGTGTTGTGCTCTTGAAGCTGAACTTCAAGGTTGAGTTTATTAGTTTAGAAGAAATGTTTGTCATAACAGCTTTTATTTAAAGTGCGCATTGCAGCACTAGCAAAGGAGATAAAGTGCTCTCTGCGTGGTAGACATTTGTTCTCCAGGAAACTGTGTTTAAATGTTCTTCATGTTTACATAATAACTTATGAATGGGGCAATTACTTTAGCTCACCCGGAGTAATCTATTAAAACATTAGAACTTCATTCTTATCTTTCTCTTCTGACATTCCCTCATAATTCTCCCTACTTCTAGCCTATGATTTTAGATATGTAAAACAAACACATTTTTTAAAAGGAATTTCTAAGCCTTTACCCAAGCTGTTTCTTTTTCTAGAATTTATTTCTTCTTCCCATTTCTCAACAGGAAAGCTTCTAATTATGTGTTGAAACCCCCCTTGTATTTATTTACAAGGAAGCCTTCTTTTATCTCTTCTCACCTACATAAAATGTGAAGCGTGTCAGAGTTATATTGTATCCCTAGAAACTAGTGCTGTATTTGATACCCTAAATATAAAATATGGTGGACTAATAATAGCTACCGTTGAACAAACAAACTGACCATGTTACATCTCTGGACTGTTGCTAAAGAATAATAACCCTAATCAATTGTTGCTTTTTTCCAGTTTGACTAATATGGCTTGATATTGTTTCTTCGCTTGATATTTATAATAATCCTGTAGATTATGAAACCTAATGGATAACTTTCAGTTCAGAGAAATCTTTCTTTTATGAAAGACTTAGTAAAAACACTGTTCTGAAACATTTTCTTGTGGCACAAATGAATATTAGACATATTCAAGAATGAAGTAGGACTATTAGTCAAAGCTGATAAAGAACTCTAATGTTCAGCTGACCTCATCTATGACTCTAAGTGTCCAGAACATGTTGCATTCCACGTTCCACATAATGTAGAAATGGCTTAAGTTGTTACAAAGTATCATTTATCACTCTGTGATCAGTGGCAGACCATGATATGTTATAGCATGATTTTATCTACCTTTGTTTTTAGTATAAATTAAGAAAAAAAAGTGGCTTTGACCTATTACTCAAGTATCATTTTGCATCTTCCAAATGCAAACTAGATTCACAGTTTGCCTTTTGAATGAAATTTTGAATTTCCTCATTAAGTATTAGTAAACTTGATACAAACACCCGAAGGTAGAACGGGGTACAGAGCCACTATATTCAAACATATTTATGTATTTATTCATATATTTGCCTCTGTAGAACATTCTGTCCTGAGGCAAACCCTCACTATAATAAAATCATTTAGGAAAAAACAACTACTACTATAGCCTGAACTTGGCAACCGATCACGGATCTCAATATTGTATTCTCCCGGAAACCAAAAAAAGAAAAATGATCTCACGAAGGCCTGTTGTTTTGGCAAGCAGTGAAATGCAATTGCATTTCTACATATTGAGTAGCAGTTGGTATTTTATAAATGGTTAATGCTGGTATGATTCCAAGAGGCATTAGCAATATTAAGAGTTGGTAGCACATTACAGCTCAGCAATTCTGTGCATAATCAAGAGTTGGGCAGCCCCCATAGCGAGTATTTATTACATCGCCAGGCACTTGAGAATATGTTTCTGGAAGCAAAATGAGATGATGATGAGGGAAATTATGTAGTGCAAGGTGCCAGGATGGGTACAAAGGAAAATTATTCATTGGGAAAAATAAATGCGTTTGGGCATGGAAGACATTTCTAACAATCTGGCAACCTATAGAAAGTAGCCCCTGTTCAGATGCTCAGAAAACAACAGGGTGTTAACAAAGACCAAAGAAGCACGAGGGCCTTGTTGATATTTTGGTCATGCTTTTGTTTGAATCCCTCACTTTGGAATTTGGTTATACATACGTGTGTGTGTGTGTGTGTGTGTGTGTGTGTACACATGTACATATATATGTTTATATGTAATTATATAGTTTCATAGTAATAATATTTTTAATGAGGATTCATTTTTTTGACTTCCTGTTGAAATGATCCTCCTCCAATATCCCAAATACAGAGATCCACTGAACAGTCCACCTTTCCCCATTATCCCTTGAACTGGCTTAGAAGCTTAGCTGTTTTCATGGCTTGTCACGTCCAGCATGGCAAGGGCATACAGGTTTCTCTTAAGGGGCGACGCAGATTGAATAAGAGCAAGAGACAAAAGTAAGATTAAGAGCGAGACCAAGGGACTCAGCCAGAGAAGACTGAGTGAGCCTAGAATCGGGTCAGCGCATGGCTTTTATTGAGAAATTTGAAAAGAAGTGAAACTGTTTTACTGCTGTCAATCAATTTGTAACCCGTGACTTATGTGTGCCTTAAGACCTTTTCCATTAGCATTCCCTTTGTGTTCCAACACATCCTGTGCCTTCACACTTCCTCCACATAGCCCCAAGACACTGTTACTGTGTCCTCCCAGGGGAGATAACTATTATCATTCCAATAGGTCCCAGTCACCTGAGACACTCCCCGAGAGAGCTTTACAGATATCATTCCATCCGGCCTCAGTTTTCCGAGACACTCTCTCGACTAATGGGTCAGAGGCTCATGTAGGGGGGTGGTAACGGAATTGGCTATAATGCAACAATGGCTTCACTGTCAAGTGTACCAGTACCTAGATGACTTTACATTGTTTCCTCTGAGACCCGAAGTCTCTCCACTTCTTCTGTTCTCTATGTTCAACTGCCCATTCACCATCTCCACAATAGATTCCCGCCACCATCTTTTTTCCTCATGGAGATTTCTATGCTTTTAGAAATGGATTTCCTCCATTTAGCCTCCCAAGCACCAAGGCTCCAAATCCTGAAGTCTCCTTTATCCCTTTCTTTCTCTCACTGATGATTGCTGCCCAGCCTAGGACTCTGCAGAGGGCCCCCGTATTGTCCCTTACATCTGTCCAGCCTCTTGTATTGCCAGGACTCTAGCCTGTCACTCAAGACCTCAGCCAGTGCAGCAGTGTGATTATTGGTCAGCTTGGCTTCACATTTTCCCCCTCTTACTTTATCCCAGGCATTACCACCAAAAATAAGCAGTTACATGGGACATGGCCCCCAAATTAAAAAAATAGTGTTTTCACTTCATTTGAAGGACAAATCCAAACAGCTTTGCCTATCATTCATCAAACATACATCTTGAACTCTAACCTTATTCTAAGTTTTGGGGAGGGACTACCCAGTGATTCTGTACTTTGCTCGTATAATTCATCTTTTCTGGAATGTCCTTCCCCACTCATCTGTATTTATCAAAGTCATATTCTTTTCCATAAAATGCAACTCAAGTCTGATCAAGTTCGATGAAAACCAAAACATTAATTCCATTTGGTTTTAGTTGAAAATATTTGTGAGCATCTAACCATCTTCATTAATCACATCCTTTGTGTAGAATACTTTTTCATGTGATGGAAGCAAACTGGGGGACAAGCAGGGCAGTTGTCTGCGTCTTGATGTGGGAGGAGAGTAACTTGCATGGTATTTCCTGAATGGTAGTGGCAAATGATTAATGGTTGGTGGCTTTGAGACCAAACCTAGATCCTTTGACTCCCAATCCACAACTTTACCCTATAATGCGAGTGGAGGCACCGTGGCACACTCATCAAATGCAGACACATAGCCATCAGGTGGTCTGGAATTCACACCTAACTCTGCCACTTATTAGGAAGGTGCAGTTGGACAAATCACTTAGCATCTCTGCTCCATGTTCTAACCTGTGAAATGGGCCCAGCAGATTTGTTGTAAGGCTAAACAAGATAATACAAGTAAAGTATTTAGTACAACGCCTACAATGAAGGGAGCCTTTGACAAAGCAAATAGCTGTTACTGTAACAAAATGATTGGATATAATTGACTTTTTCAATGACTAGAAGAATGACATCCCCAAATACCAGTGGCCTAAAGCGACTGTGCCTTAACTAAGACCCAAAGTGCTTTCCCCTCCCATTCTAGATAAGATGGTTTAATTATAATATCTGCAATCAAACAAGATTATGCAAGTCCATCAGCTCATTCTATATTTGGCAGGTATTCCTCGGGCAAACATAATTTCCATAGTATTTTCTTAGTGATGAGCAGTGTTTCACTCCTCTAACTGAAATTCTTTCTTTGTTTTGTATATCTTTCATCAGCCCAGGCCAGGAAAATTAGATCTACAGCTTACATACACTTTCAAAAAACACCATTTCATGCAATAGGTCATTACTTAGCCTGGAAAGCCCATGATTTAAATACAGGATTACCCCCACTAATTATCTTCTTGAGAACTGCTGCCCGATTGCCAAATTGTACCCACAGAGAGAAGTAACGTTCAGCTTTTGGAGACATTCTAAGTAAGCCCAAGCCATTAGCAGTAGGCAGTATATGCAAAAACAAATACTTATGTTGGACTCGGACTGCCTCAGTTGAAACCCTGACTGTCATTTACCGCTATGGGCTCTTCAGTAAGTTACGGTACATTTCTATTCTGGTTTCTATCTGTTTTTTGTTTTATTTTGTTTTGTTTTGTTTTTATCTTGTAGGATTACTTTACCATATAAGTGAAATAATGTACATAAATCACTCAACACAGTTTCTGTAATTTAAGCACATACAACCTAAATACTATTATTATTAATGGCATCAATGGCATTGTTATGATTTATCCAAAGATGTGCTATGTATGACAGCAGCTTCTGAATTCTCTCTTCTCTCTCCTGTAGACAGATGGGTTTCTCCCTTTTCTTTGTCCATCTTGTCTCCAAGAAGCTAAGGAGAATGTGGCGAGATTCCAAATGGGAAACCCCAATCCAATGGAGGGCTGTTGGCAGGAGGGTGTATAGCAGTGAGTTGAAGGTCTTACTTGAGATGTCCATGACTAGGGATATTAGATATGGATCTAGAGAACATTAAAAAAATCTGAGCTAGCACATATAATGCCAAATGCAACAGCTGCCGGAGATGGTATTTGAACAAACATCTACTGATAAATGACTAGGATGTCCTTTGAGTTTCCACAAAGGGAATCTTGTTAAGTGAAGTGGATAACTGGTGGGAGTAGAGTAAGACTTGGCAAATCAATGCTCTTCTGGGGAACATCACCGTGCTTTCTGGAGTTGGACCACGGGCGCTCAATTATTTAGAGGGACTCTTGGGCACCCAGCCCATCAGAGCTTGGACAGTGCTTCTGAAGTCACAGGGGTTGCCCATCTGAGCTGCTGAGCAAGGGGATGTTTTACCTCAGACTTCAAAACGTGTAACACATGATGCCCTGAGGTGCCTATAATTATCCCCTGGTCTAGCCTTTACCTTAATTCTGTAGAGACACCTAGTTAGGGAAATACATCTATGCAGAATTTACAGGGCTTTCTCTCAAATGAGATTTCTCCTGATTTACAGGTACCTTTTGGTAAAATATATTTCCATAGGATGATATCTGTTGTTCTAAAACATAATGTATGATTAGTTAGAAATGTAACAGTGCGGGGAAATAATCATTATCACTTTGTGTGCATATTGTTGGTCATCCACACACCCTCGTACACGTGTGAGTTTCCTTGATCCTTATGACCATGTTTGCTATTTGCCAGGTGGTTTGCCGAGACCATGCAGCTAATAAATGGCAAACAAGGATCTGAGTCCAGGACTTCTGATGTGAAGCGCACTGTGCTTCAGAACATCTCATTCTGCCTAAGCCATGGATTATGTCACTCATGGACTTGTTAGTCTAAAAGAAGACCCTAAATATGTAATTGGATATTATTTTTCATTTATTTACTAAACAATATTTTTGAGCACAGAGTGTGTATCAGGGGCAGTTATCTCTCCTTCTCCCAAATTCCCATGCTCTCTGCTACCTACCAATCCCATATCTCCACTCACTTTTCCTCTCTCTTTTCAGTAGGTCAACAGTCCTGAAATCTCATGGTATAAGAAAGGCCCTTGGAGTGTTTATTAACACGAGGCTGTCTAGGACTGTATTTCCAAGAGGTTGTGATTCAGACTGTCCAATACCGTATCCTAAGAAGCCTGGCCCTCAACTCCAATCCCAATAACTACTATCCTAGATCCTTACCTTCACTAAGCCAGCTATTTCAACTGTATCACCATTCTTGACTCTCTAGGTTCTTGTTCAACAACTTGAAACCTAGGTCTTCTTCTCCCTTTTCTTTCCACTTCCCGTCCCCCTCTTGCTTCATCTCTATTCTAATATCATGAAACAAAACACTGCTAGAGAAAGATAAATCCAAATTCCACCTACTACAAGCAAAATTCTATCAGGTCAGCATCATAGATTATTAAATATGGTTCATTGATTGTTGGTTTCATAGTACTTGCCCCCAGGAGCTGATCCTCTCTTCCCGTGGGCCTTCACCAGTTCCACCTTAGGTTGATGATATTCCTGGGCTTCTTTTAGGTTCTATCAGAAGGTTCATGGACTAGGCAACCTTTAACAGGCTTTACACCCTTCTCAGAGATGCATGGGATTCTCAGCCTGACTCTTGGACCATCTCCAATCCTAGTTACAAAGCGTTCCCAACCAGAGATCTATCTGTATGAGAAAGGATAGACACTGACTTTTTTTTCCCCCCAAAGGGGGCCAAAGGATCCTTCAAGCTTTCCTCCATGACTGTTCTTGAGTCATTCAGCTCAGCTCATAGGTCCTTTATCAGTGTGTTCTGCTAGGCCATAATGTAAAAATGTTAAATGTATATCTAATGAATGGAAATCATTGACTTTCCATCTGCAGGCTGCTTTGTCTGAGGTAATTGTCAAGCAGTGGTCAGTCAGAGGAGAACATCCACAGCTTCATGTGATCAGCTGGAAGGAATTGGAGTCATATTATACATGACTGAGAGTCATATACACCTGATATTAGGACAACCCGACATGGGTTGTGGGCATCTACCTGTCTGCTGAGTCATGGCCAAGTCCTAGGTCTGACATAGTGTGATCTGACTAGATGTCTGCCCTCACATCCTGGCCAGGTCCCCACTGGAGCTATTTTGGTCCTTACTAATGATACCTGATTCCTGGGACATGAGAGGTCATACCTCTCTGACTTTGGCTCTAACCTACAGGCTGGAATTCCTTTTTTAATATCCCACTGATTAGATGGGACTTTCTAGATCAACTTCTACCAAGCCAGAGGTCTTCACGTTCCTCCTTGAGACACATTGTGCACTGGAGAGTCAGGCTGCCTTTGTGTGGTCATGCTTTAGGTTCAGATTAGCATCTTTGAATCCTTACCCCACCCAGCTTTCTCCTCCTTTGCTAGTACCTAAAGTCTCAGGATCACTCTTATCTAGCTATGCTGAGTGTTGAGAGAAATTATTCTTTTTTCACCCACATCACCAGTAAACACCATCAATTTTTCACTGAAGATAGTCACGCAGCTGGGGTCTGATCTTCTCCCTAGTGTGACTGCAGGCTGAGAGCTTGGTCCAGGTTCATGTTCTAAGAACTAGAGCTAGAGAGCTAAGAATGGAGAAAATTTAATTGGCTGATGAGGGCTAAGAAATATGGAACAAAGGGCAAGTTAATTTATGGTCTAAGTGAAGAGGGAAACTGAAAGGCAGGGGAAGTCTAAATCCTCTAGGGAGCAGGAGGAATCAGTGAAATGCCAGAATGGCATGTAAAATATATGGCTGGCCGAAATAATAATTAAATTGCAACTGAGAGTGAAAGGATTGGTTTAGAACAGTGAATTTTGAAGGCACAGCAGAGAATTTCCAGGGGACTGCAATGCACAGAGGACGTCATCCTTTCATGAAATGTCCATGGCTGACCCCATAAATCGGGAGGCAGAATTTAAGCACGTTGACCAGCTTGAAGAGTTCTGGGTTACTCTACTCTCAAAAAAGTATCCAGTCATTCTAGAGCTTTCTGATTACTTGCCTAAACTGACTTACTTTAGCTGAGCGAACTATACCCCTGGCAAGGGTACTTGGGAGAGATCAATAAAGTGGCACAGGTTGGATTATTTGAGTAAAGAAGTTTAATGTTGGTTAAGTATGAGTCTACAATCTTTTGGTACATTGTTAATGATATACTTAGTCATTTTAACTTTTTCCTCCATTTAAGTCGGGTACATTTAGCACATTTGAACAGGTTATTATCTCTAAGCATATTGACTTCTTGTCATGTTGAAAAACATGCCAACCACTAGCAAAGAACTAAGAGGGAGGGGCCATTAATCTCTAGAAAGACCATGTGTAGGCAATTTCCTCTTTTGTCTTACACTGTCCCCAAAAGGATTTCAACAGCAGGAGGAATTAGGAAGTAGCTATAGTCTATATGTGGTTCAATTGCTCTTGGTTTTGACACCTATCTGCACTGTGTCAATGATTTCGTCCCAGTTCTGTTACCCTTGATACTTTTTGCTAGTGAAGGCTACCAGCTTAAGGGTTTCTAGCCCAAATAGTCCTTTACTTGGTTCAAAGATTTATATTATTGAAAACTATAACCTCTTGGGGGTATCTTTTAATAAACATGGGGAAAATCTTTAAAATAATAATGTACCTTTTCTTCTAGTTTTCTGTTTATTTAGCCCATGTTTTCCACAGAGCAAGATGTGGAGGAAGTACTCAACATACATTATGTGGGTTCCTAAGTGACATGCTTGAATTGCTGCAAATTGCTGGCATGACTGAGCCCTAAGAGATACAAGGTGGCAGGATGACAGGGTTTGTGGCAAGGCGTGAGCCTGAAGAGATTTAAGAGAATCAGTGCACAAAATGCTTTGGATTCTACTTTGCAGGATTTGCTACTTCATTCTAAAAGCGATTAAGACCCAGAAGGGATTTGTAAGCAATGGATCTCTATGATCAAATACCGCATTTATAAAGACCACACTCTAACACCCATTCAGTGAATAAATTTGAGGGAAAATGAAAAGCTATTGAGCCTCCATTTTGGGAAGCCATTACAATAACCCTCAAAGCTGCAAACATGCAATGTTCAAATTTAAGTTTCAAAAATATGTGCCACAGCAAAGAATTAAACATATTTTTTGTAACATTACGTGCATAGCTTCATCTCACTGAAACCTATGTATGATCAGGAGGTAATGGGGTTAGGTTAATTAATGCGTTATCTACTTATTCTGAGTCTCTTCCCTGCACAGAACCTTGCTAAATGAATATTCAGTTGTGCTAGAGCATCAAAGAGAATTTGTATGTGTGGATGTGTATGTGCAGGTTGTCTGTGCATGCATATATGTGCGTGTTTGTGTGTGTATTACCGTGTGAGAAAGGTCCACCTAAGGCAGAAGGTATTGAGGGTCAGTATTAAAATTTTATTTCCTATTTTAACATTGATTAAAGATTATTGACACCACTCTGTATAAATGCAGTCTACATACAATCAGGTTTTAACTAATTTTTATAGAAAACTATTTTTTTTCTAGTAGCTTGAAATCTGATCTACTTTGTTATTTAAAAATCAAAGTTTTTAACCCATTAGAGAAAATAAATTAATTTTGATTTACATTAAAATCTAGTGGACTCATTCAATACAGATGCTGTTCATTACCTGTTATTACGAAGGAGGTTAAGCCATTTCAGTATGAATCCTATTAAATGAATTTAGTGGGCACAAAAATCTGAATATTAACAATCGCAGGAAAGAAACAAGAATTAACTTAGTTAAATATTTGCTAAATAGCTGATGGAGAGTGGGATCATGCAGAGGTGTTCCAGTCCAAGGCCGGTATTGATTCACTCAAATGTGTCCTCTCACAGAGAGAGCAGCGCTAATTCTCAGACACATGGGCTCAGCACACCCGAGTCTGATCAGGAAGCTCTGCAGCCAACCATTCCTGCTCGCTTACTGCTTGTGGTTCAATTGTAGTTCACATGATTCCAGAGAACAGACAGACTCATGTTGTATCATCAACAATCATCTTGCTTTTAAAAATGTGTCTGTGCGTGTGTCATAAAGAATCTGACATAAGCCGAAGCTTTCATCTGCTGGGGGATAGCGTGGGAGAGGAGCATGCTGCCAAATGCAATGGCCACAGCTCTTTCCAAGGGGGACCCGAGCAGGCCATAGAGCATGTCAGTCTAAAAAGGCGGGGGATAAATACTTAAGTTATTTTTAATAATGGCTATCCTTGTGACACGATTAGAGGAGGAAAAGAGGAAACGTAGCTTTGCAGTGTTAAACATTTTATTTTTGCATTTAGTCCAGATCGTTGACATTAGAATGTGACACAGTAAAATTTGCTGGAAAATTTGCAGAACAATATGCCTACTTATGATTTTCTATTGACACTTCCACAATCCTTACTGTTACCTAAATTGCCCAGTCAGGAGAAAAGACACTTGTTCCTCTCAATGTGGGTTTCCCCCTCAGGATGAAAATGGATCTGTTGGGTGAAGAAACTTAGAATTGCCTGGCAGTTATGTAAAGAGCCTTTGAAGAGTAAATGATCACAGAGTACAACAGGATTAAATTAAGTTAAATCTATGCATTTATGAAGTTGCTTAATGCCATGAGTGAGATTAAATAGACAGAAAATGTCTTATTGTTAAAAATCATAATTTTCAAGACCAGGTCTTGCCTGCCTCATCTCTAATTTCCTGCTGGTACAGCTGCCTGTGACTGCCAATGCCTTTATTTCATGATCAGGTGGCAACTGATGATAGTCTAAAATTTTCACGCATTCCATTCACTTTTACTGCCACTGTTTGATGTGGAAAATCAAGAAAGAAGTACAACATTCTGATACAGGTAACTGCTGATCTACAAAACAAAGATAGCATTAGTTCAGCTGCAAGAGCCCCTCCAAAATATTTAACTGAGAACTGTGACCTGTTGTCTAAAGGGCATATGCCAAGAGGTCAGAGCCCTGACGCAAACCTAAGTCTCTTTTTTTTTTTCTAGGAAATTCATTTTCTTACCCTTCACTGGGAAAGAGTTTACCAAAAAAAAAAAAAAAAAAAAAAGGAGGAGGGGTTTTTCTATTTTTGGGTCCTTTGCTTTTTTTCCTGCCCACCCCTCTACAGTAAACTTCAACAAATTGACAACTTTCAGATTTTTGTTTTCCTGAAAAATAGGGATTGTTTTTGTGATTCTCTTCTGAGTTCTATAAAGGTGACTAGATAGATATTATCAATGTGAAGAGCTTCAGCCTTGAATTGGGTTTCTGATATCAGTCGAAAGCTATGATTCTTTGAGAATGGTGGGAAACAACCATTAACATATTTTAATACATATTATCTAGGCATTCAGAGCCCCATGTAGACACTTTCTACTGACTGCTTGGAGCTTAAAGGGAGCCAAGTTATTAAACTGGTTCAGGTGATAATCTGATGCTGTAGCTGCCCTGAAACAAAGTAGCGTCAGACAACCCGCTGTATCAGGTGGCAGCTCAAGCAGAATAAGATTGTGCACTAGATTCCCCAAAATAACACTGCAAAGGAGCTAGCTTGCTTCTATCCCCCGTCATGCCTGACCTGTGCATGAAGGAGAGAGAATTAACCCCCTTATTACTACCATTCCTCAATTTCCTGAACAAGAAAAATCTCTTGCAATGGAAACTTTAAAGTTTTAATCATGGCAGAAATAATTGTGAAAATGATCCTATTAATATGTTCTCAGAACCTGAGAACCTCTTTTCAGTTCTTTTTTTTTCTTTCTATTTACTTCCTTTTTTTGTCCCTTCATACAGATACTTTTCTCTTTAAGTTTCCAGTTGTTCTCTCAAACAACTTGTTGGTTGTATAGAGCAACAAAAGTGACAATAAGAACAAAGAACAACAACAACAAAAGATTAGCAGAACGGGCAAATCTGTTTTTCATCTGTATCATCGACAATATCATAGTATTTCACATCAAAAAGTGAAGGCATTGGTTGGGATTCACAGAAAATTTCTGGTGCTTTGGGTTACTAACACTGAATCATAAAGTAATGGTAATTAAATAATTGTACAGAAGGAGGTTTCTAATGGAGGAAGATGGCAGGAGGTGAGTCTTCTGCCCACCTCGCGTGGCTGAAAAGAATGATGTTTGCCTGCTCTCAGAGAAGAGAGATGCTGACATAATTATTAGAGATTTCAAATGGTATTTCAGGTTTAAATCTTCTAAACTAATGGACAAGTTGCTTATTATTTAGAAGGCAAACAGGCACAGAGATTTTTAGATACTTGGTTAATTACCTATAATGAATAACCTATTCAATTGAATAGTAAACATTTTTAAACATCTCCTTGACTTTTTAAACAAGTTAGTCAAATTTAATATGCCACCCTGTGGCAAAGGTGAAAACTGAAATCTGGACACACATTTTGATAAAGAAGTGCCAATTTTGAGTAAAAGAAGTTGGCTAAGAAATGTAATTTTCATGCTGAAATTTGGGCATACTCTTGGTGTATTTAAAACCTCCTAGATCCGCTTGAAAATGTTACATCCTGAAGCATGCTGTCTCTATGGCTGCCACAGTTATAAGAATGATATTCTATATGGAATGCTAATACTATTCATTAGGGTAGCATGAGGCTGTAGGTCAGGGATTGAAACACCACAGGCCCACTCTGGCCCACCATCCATTTTTGTAAATAAAGTTTTATTGGAAGAAAGCTACAGTCATTTGTTTAGGTACCATCTATGGCTCTTTTTGTACTATAATGGCAGAGTTAAATAGTTGGGACATAGACTATATAGCCTGCAAAGTCTAAATATTCGTTATGTAGCAATTCATAGAAAGCGTTTGCCGACTGCTGTGTAGAACATTTGAGCTTGTTACACAGTGTTTATTTACAGTTTCTTTTTTGCTCCAGAGCGGAAGATGACAGTAAAACCCCCATGTCTCTTTTGTACACAAGAGGCAGACAGATGCACTGGTGACCACGTGCCACTTGGAAGTGAGTTGGCATCACAGATAAAATTAGTCCATTGTCACAGGCGTTATTTCTTTCTCTGGACAGTATTTCACATATTCATGGTGTTTCAAAAAGGGAGCTGACAACTGAGAGCATAATTATTAATAGTTGCTTATAGAGTAATCAGCCCTATCTTAGATGAATGACTCCAGTTGCACACTTCTATGGAGTTAGGATTGTCATGCATTTCTGCCAGGAATATATTGTTATTGTGTGTGATAAACAACCTGGGCATCCTGGGAGACTTCAGATCATGGCAAGTAATAGAACTCTGGTTCTAAAGTCAGGACCTCACCCACTGCTTTTTGTTTTGTTTTATTTTTCAGACAGAGTTCAGCACACCAAGGCCAGCAAAGCTGGGGAACTGTTGACACTGTTTTATACTTTTAGATCTACTCTGGTGACTTAATCTTTCTCCACGATTTTATCATGGCGAATATTATTGGAACTGCCAAGCCTGATTATACAAATACAATTAAGTAATTACTGCTTCCACCTGCTCCACTCCAAGTCTGAGAATGGTTGTTTAAACAACAGAGTATGCAGCTGTCATTGAAACTAAACCAACAGTAAATACAGACATAGATGAGAGGTGACTTCAGGTGCCAATAGGGATGATCACTCTGCAATGGTTGAGCTTTGTTTCACTTTTGATCACTTATAAACCCTTCCCTGTACCTCAGGGCACATAGTCCTCACCATAATTCTGTGGAGGAAGGAAAAGCAAAGATCACCATCTCTGGGGTAAGTTCACAGGAGACTCATTTACTTACCAACACATTAGAGTGAAATTATAAAGAGCCAAAATCCTATGGAGAAAATTAACAACTTCCAGGTAGAAACCAAGTGATTTTCTGTGTAGTTTGCAGAGTCGCATGGTGAAATGATGGTTGGAAGTCATACACGTAGCTAGGAAGTGGGTGGGGCGGGATTAGAACCCAGGCAATATGGCCACAGGGCATATGCAGTTAACATCTCTACTGCCTCAAAATAACAAATATTTATCGAGCAATTACTGGTTAGTCACATATTAAACACACACAGACCTCATTTTGTGAGTTTCTGCTTTGTGCCAGACCCTACAGGGAGGGCGCTGAGGATCGAGCAACAAGCAAGGCATTAACCAGATGTATTTATTTAGTTATTTCTAACCTACTACAATTATGATGCCTCTGTATAGAAAAAATAAATAAATAAAGAAGTGTCATCAAACGTGTAGCAGGAAGTCCTGACATATTTCAGAGGAAGTACATTTTCAGGTGTGGCTTCAAAGATGAGTAGGAGTTTTATGGGAAACTGGGAGGAAGTAGATGCAGAAAAAACATTCCAGGCAGAGGGCTCAGTAAGTAGGAACACACTGGACATAAACAATCATGGGAAACCTCACATGTTCTTCCTAAATTCAAACTCTACCAAACACTCACTTCCTGGTCCTTGGCAGACATTCTTGCTCTGGGCTCTCTCTTTCTCATTTACTTCCTTCCTCTTCTTACTTCCATTTCTTCCTGCAGGCTCCTTTTCCTCTGCTCATGTCTTAATGTCCCCGATCCTCAGGGTTCTGTCCTTGGGTCTATCTTTTCTTACTTGAATTCTTAGATTGCATCATCTGCTCCATGCATTTAATTGCTGTCTATACACTAGTAAGAAGGACTCCATATTCAGGTCGCAGCTCTATTTTGAGAGTCAGTCCTGTGTAAGTACGTGTCTGAAGACCAGTGGCTCTGACTTCTTCAGAGTCTTCTAGGTATTTTAACCTCCACCTGCCCCCAAATGAATCATTATTATTCCCCTCTAAGCTGTTCTTTCTCATTGCTCTGTATAAATTGTCTAAACCAAAAACCTGAGCATAACTTTTTTTTTTGCAGTTCCTTTATTTTAATACAGATCATCCCCCTTAATGCAGTTCTGTTTATTCTGCGTCCCAAGCTTCAATCAAATGTAACAGCTTCTTTCCAGCCCCATCGTCATCACCTTACAGCGCTACCTGGGGCACCCATGTAACTGTATTACCCCTTGCCAATCGATCCCCCATACCAGTCAGAATAATCTACCAAGAATACAAATCTGTTTATGTCATTTTATATTTATACTTACATTGTCCTTTGGATAAGATGGGGGGCACAGGTCTCCATTCTCTGACCACCACCTACCATCACTTCAGTCCTATTTCTTGTCACTCCTACATTCCATGTATTCCCAGCTGTTGATCAGGCCATATTCCCTGTTACCTCCAAATCTATTCCTCTGCTTCATTCCTACCATTCCATTTTGTTTGACCATCTTCTACTCATCCTTCATGTCAGGACCCTTTCTATTACATTTAATGGTTCAGATTATTCTCTCAGGGCTCCATATCCCTGTAGTCCCCCCAACATTGCATTCATTGCATTTTATGACATTGCGTATTTAATTATTTGTGAATACAGGGCACGTATCTCTCTAGCTTATCAATACAATTACATCATGTAGCACAGTGCCTGGCATGCAGTCACCATGTAATAAACACTTGTTAATTTACATGAATGAGTGTCATAACCTTGAGAGTCATATACCTGTAATATCCAGCGTAACATGAGCTTTTGGATGAGAGGCGAGTTTGAAGGTAGGGCTTGTCGCTTATTTCCTGTATTGGTTTTGACAAATTACTTAACTTCTCTGAACCTCAAATTTAAACTGTGAAATAAGCATAATAATAAACAACTCATAAGGTTGTTGTGTAAATTGAAAAAAGATGGGTACATTTAAGTGCACAACGAATGGGAGCTTTTAGCTGATTAATTTAGTGCCTTGTAAAGGGAACTTATATCCACTGCCTCTGAGTTTGGAGAATACTGGGGGGATCTGGCATGAGGTATTCCTCCCTCCCCTTGCTCCTTATTTTCTTGAAGAGCTGTCTTTATTTTAAATTTGATTTTCTGTGCTATCCCATCCAACCTAAGAAAATCCACTCACAAGGAGTCCCATTGGGTACCATTGGTCATTCTTAGGTAGCACTTACTTTGTTCACCATGATAAGTCCCACCTACTGGTTAATCGCTGTCTTAGTTTCCTATTTCTGCTGTAACAAATTGCCATAAGTTTGATGGTGTCAAACAAATTAGATTTATTATTTTATACTGCTGGAGGTCGGAAGTCTGAAATCCATCTCACTGGGCTGCACCTTCTAGAGGGTCTCGGGGAAGCCAGTTTCTTTGCCTTTCCCAGCTTCTAGAGGCTGCCTGCATTCCTTGGCTCCTGGTCCCCTTCTGACTTCAAAGTCAGCAGGGGCCAGTCAAGACTTTCACAAGACTGATCAGAATACATCACTCTGATGTTGACGCTTCTGCCTCCTTCTTCCTCATTCAAGGACCCTGGTGGTTCCAAGAGGCTTGTCTGGATGATTCATTACAATCCCCCTTTTTATCGTCATTTCAGTAGTAACCTTCAATTCCACCCGCAGCCTTCATTCTCCTTTGCCATGTAAGGAGACATATTAATGGGATTAGGATGTGCACATCTCTGGGAGGGTATTGTTCTGTATCGGGCACCGTACTCAGTGTTTTACTGACATAAACCCAGTTAATGCTCCCAGATGTACTATGAGATAAATACTTATTGATCCATTTTATGGATTAAAAAAAAAAAAGGAAGCTTGCCAAGACTTGCTTTCTTGCTGGTCAGAACTGAGCATTGGCAGAATGGTGCTTCAGCCTCTTGGGCTGCCTGCCACTGCGTTCTTTGTTCTTTGCTTGAGGCCATGGAGCCTCCTGTGTGGGACCCTCTGCTGCTGTCCTGGCCCATCCTGATCAGGCAGTGACTCCAGGGCTTTGGCCATTTCACTGTGAGATGAAGGTATTCATGTCAACACAGTGGGTTTCCTGGGATCTGTCTACTACTGTCTCTGCTGTGGAGCCACAAGAGTGGGGGACCTCAAATACTCATGCCAACTCCTGTTTTCAAATAAGAAACATGTTTATTGCTTGTACAGGAATATAAAAACCAAAATCCGTCCTTTGGGAAGGTTGAAGCAGCTTTAAAGATTGTAAGCGGAGTGATTGTTTTGAACACACACATGGCTACACAGAAAAGGGCTCTATTCCTTTTGCTTCTAAATGCCACCATAATATTGGAAGGTTTCTTGCATGTGAGTGAAATTACTCCTCTCTTATACACTGAATTCTGTTGTAAATGTCAGTGGTATGTATTTCAATGTGTTTGACTCATTTATGGGGGTGTTTAAACCCTGTGTTTTATGAATCAGATGTTACTGTGTTAATAAGATATATGCCAATAAAATTCTAGGTCTGGAAATAATAAAAAAAAACCCCACAAAAAAACAGAAAAAAACTACTTAAACCAGTTTTACTGAGTGACATCTTGCAAGTAATCCAAATTCCTTTTACTAACCCCCTGCATGTTTTTCAATGTAAGGAAATGCTAATGCATATTCCTACACCTACAAGGTAATGCTGCAGATGAAATGCATTGCAAAGTTCAGAGTGACCTTCCGGGAAGAATTGAAACTTCCCTTCTCCCACCCAATCCATTAAGATTTCTGTTCTAATTCCTTTATCGAATGCTTCCTTTCCCAGGGTGCAGATATGGTGCTAAAAGCTTTGAAGATAGATTTTGTTTTAGTCTGTGTTTCCTGTTACCATTGAGATTTGGGGCTGTGGTAAGGTAAAGAGAAGAAAGGGGGGCAGGCTCACAATTATTCCCATGGAACTTAGAGATAGGTTTAATCTTTAATCAAGTTAAACAAATAGAATGATATTAAAATTCTTTTCCTTATGTTTTCTTTTTTTTCCCCCTTGAGGAAAAGAGAAAGAAATAATGTCTCATTGCACTGGAAAATATACAAGTCCTTTTGGGATAACAAGCATAATTCATTCTCACTCGGGCAACTGGTGAGATCACTTCCTGGTTGGTTGCTGAGCTGATAGGTTATTGAAACCACTGGGGTTTTGTTAAAAAAAATATATAGCCATCTAATAAATCTTCTCCTTCTTTTAATTATAATAATGGTGATAACTTTCTTATGAGTTGTTTTTTCCCTTTTAGGGCAACTTAAATAACCCCCAATAATTCATATAGCATATAGAGTTGAGCGGAATTGATAAACCCTGCTGGACTTGAAAATCAGTTGCTGTGGATTTGTAAGAGAAGGCTCTAAGTCATTTAAGCATAGTGACAGGGGCTAAGTCAAGCCAGCACACTCTTTTCTTTCAGTGAGTTTAAACTTGCTTCAAGCCTTGGGCAGTTTTGAACTGAACACATCTCTTTAAAACCTAGCTGAAAGGGAAAATGCCATTTTCCCATATATTTTCAGGCCAGATAAATATAAATATATATCTATATATATCTATATATCTATATATCTATATATCTATATATCTATATCTATATCTAT
>NW_017731500.1:3401522-3440416 GCF_001890085.2 Hipposideros armiger | reverse complement strand
TATATATATATATATATATATATATATATATATATATATGTATTGCTCTCTTTTGCACTTTGGGAATATTCTAGAAATTTTGTTAGCATGAAAGAAAATCAAAGTATCCTGTAAGAGCATCTTGTTTAAAGGGGGCAGATGGTGAAGCTTAAAATTGATTTCTGATACAAAATCACTGATAAGTGTGGCAGCTACAGCATCATCATATGGTGCTGGGCCTGAAGTCAGGGTTCCTGGATCCCCGAGATGCCTCCGACACATTTGGGATTTGGATAATGGTGAGACCTCCTGACCTTCTGTGAAAGAGGAAAAATAATACCAACCTCACAATCTTTGTGTGACTTATATCTACACATTCATGTGATATCCATTAAGCAGCTAATGAAAAAAAAATAGAATAGTGGCAGAAATTAAGTTTTGTTGAGCTCTTTCTGTCCATCAGGCCCACCCATGACCTAGAATGAGTTACAAGTGTCTCTGGATTTCTCTGACCACAGGGAAGCAGGGGCCCAGACAAGTGCGCTCTGACTCCAAGCAGTAATCTTTTCCATCAGTTTTTGATATAAATATAACCATTCTCTCAGTGTTCTAAAGCCTGGAAAAGATTGGGAAGCATAACTGATACACATGATATCAAGTTTATTGTAATACCTTTTGGAATGAAGGAGATGGAAGCATAAAGTCAACTAAATTGACCAAAGTCACACAGCAGATAAGAGGTGAAAAACCATCATTTGAGTCTAGGTTTATCTAATTGTGATGATTAATTGTATGTGTCAACTTGACCGGGCTAAGGGATGCCCAGAGAGCTGGTAAAACATTATTTCTGAGTGTGTCTAGGAGAGTGTTTGTGGAATAGATTAGCATTTGAATCAGTAGACTGAGCAAAGAAGAGTCACCCTCACCATGGTGGGCAGCATCATCAAATCCCTTGAGGGACTGAATAGAACAAGAAAAGTGAAGGGCAAATTCTTGCTCTCTTTTCTTAAGCTGAGCTGGGATGTCCATCTTCTCCTGCCCTCATACGTCGGAGCTCCTGGTACTTGGACTTTTGAATTCCAGAAGTTAGACCAGCAGTTCCCTCATTTGTAGGCCCTCAGCCTCAGACTAGCAGCTACAGCACTGGCTTACCTCGTTCTCAGGTCTTCAGACCCAAACTCAATGACACCACTGGCCTTTCTGGTTCTCCAGCTTGCAAATGCTAGATTGTGGGACTGACCTCCATAAATGTGAGAAGCCACCTCCTAATATAAACCTCCTCAGATACATATATTCCGTTTCTCTGAAGAACCCCAACTAATACACTGATTAAAGCTATGCTCTTATGTACCAATCTCTACTGCAATTGTTATATTAGTCATGTTTTTAAAATAATTCTGGTTCACCCCTCTTTCAGGAACACAATAGAATTTCACTTTCTTGCCCTCTTGAGGATAGGTGAGACCAATGACTTTCTTTGGTCAATTGAATGAGAGAAGTGACATGAGTCAGCTCTAAGGAGAGGCTTCAAGAGCTTCCTTTCTCATTGTGGCTGTGACTAAGGAAGCACATGTCAAAATGATGCCTCTGTCAACCCAAGTGTCACCCACACAGACCACACCGAGTAAGGCCATCTTGTGTAGTGCGTGTAATGTGAGCAAGGAATACAGTTTTGTTAAGACACTTATATGGGGGTGGGGTTGGGTGGGGGTTGTAACCACAACACTCCCTCCTGAAACAGCTATGCTTCTGCTAAATATAGAGTGCGCTGTCAGCGTGTGCTGGTAGATCCTCTCGGAGGTTGGGCAAGCCCTCATCTGTAACACTGGGTGGTTTTTGTGGTGTAAATAGTCCCGCTATGGCTGATTTCAAGCTGCCAATAGGACAGCATTGAACGTGGACTCAGGACAAGATGGACGAAATCGGCTCTGGCAGACCGGGACGCCAGCTCTGGTACACTTAGGCTGATGGCGTAGGATACTGAGCAAAATAGATGTGACTCCTGAATTCATTGCACTCGCAGTCTGGAGAAGCAAAATTAAGTAGGACAATCGAGACAGATGTATGTGTATCCCATTTTGTAAAGAGTACAGTGACTGGGGTAAGGATCTCTTTCATCCTTAAATACAAATCTTTCTTAACCTGGCATCTGCCAACAAGAAGGTGTAAAAATTGTTACCACATGGCCTATCAACAAGTACATGCGTATTGGAGTCAAGGTCATTTCCGAGCCACAGAGTCACTCTTTTGGAAATAAGCACCAATTCTAAATTTAGCTTGCTCCATTAGAAATACAGAGGGTGCCAAACAAATGTATACGCATTTTAGGAGAGGAAAAAACTATATTAAAATTGTATTGCTCAATACATACTGATAACGAAAGATGAATACAAGTCACATTGGACTTCTGCAATCACAAGAGGTGCTCAAAGTGGTTACCATCAGCATAATTTTAAGGCAGTTTTTTCCCTTTCTTAAAATGTGCATACAGGGCTGGCCGAGTGGCTCAGTTGGTTAAGAGCTCGCTCAAGAGTTTGAGCTCTGAGCAACAGCGGTTCGAGTCCCGGCCCGAGCTGAGCAGCCGCTGAGCTGCCAACTGGTGGCAGGATGGCTCAGCTAAAAAATAAATAAATAAATAAATAATGTGCATACATTTTTTTTGCACCCTCTATATTTAGCGCACTGATGCATATGGGAATATTTACATATGTTTTCATGACACCAAATTCTCTTCTGGATCAATCTAACCTCGCCCAACACTCCCTTCCAAATAATCACAACATTTTGAAATAATTTTTGGACAGATTGGGAACATTATAAGTAAACATTCAGAAACCTATGATCACTACATAGTCCTCTGTGGCAGAGACTGGATAGATGCTTATCAATCCTACTGTATTTTTCTGAACACAGTAGAAGACTACGGTTTCCAGCCTCTCTTGTGGTACATTTGAGACTAGGGAAGAAGCGATGGACAACATGGCCAGATATGGCCATACATGATTTTCCTCGCTCTCTCTATTTGCTAGTTGGCTGGCTGAGAATAAAGGACCCAATAAAGGACTCCATAGAGACTGGGAAGTAGTGGCACCCCTAGGGGAGACGAGCCAGGATTCCTAGATCATTAGCATAAGTCCAGCCACTAAATGTCGGTCGATTGGACTTTCTGCTGTTGTGTGTGATTGTTGCAGTCATAGCAGCTAATGTTGGTTACTCTGATGGATATCTCTTCTTGTCTGGGAATCTATCATATTTGCTTAGGACTAGTGTTATTTTGGATTTTTATATGCATAAAGAAACAGGAGCACAGACTATTTCAGTAAAACAACTGGGTAAGCCATGGCCATTTAGATTATCTAAGTATAAAACAAACAGAGGTCATCCAAAAAGGGATAAGAATATGTATAACCTGGCTTTATTCAGAGCATTGAAGGTTACCAAAGATAGAAATGAATAATCGTAGATTTCGTCCAAGTAGAGAAGTTGAAGCACTGCTTCTCTCTCTGCTCTGAACTTTAAAAAGATAGCAGTGGGGCTTCATCATATGAAGTTATTTTTAGACATATCTCTTTTAATAATGGCTAGGAGACATTATGACCTATTGTTGAAACCAGCAAATTTATTTTAAATTCACCGAAATGCTCCAGTTCTTCATGCATTAATTGTTCACATGCAACAATAAATGTTTGTTAAAACTTTGTGGTGAAAAAGGATTTTTTTTGCATCAGATAAGTAATTAACAGCCTGTGACAGACATAATAGTGCACCACCCAGATGGCCATTCGAGGAGGGACCTGCTGTCCAGCTTCAGATAATATGATCAGTAAAGGCCTCCAGCTGTCAGCTTCTTCAGTGTTTGCCTCAGCTGCAGAAGGCTGCCTCCCACGTGGCCAGGCAAAGCCTCAATGTCATTTATCCAATGGCCCATTATGGTTGGGGCGACCAGAGATTTTTGCTCCTGAGCTCCCCATAGGGTTGGCTGAGATTGTGTTTGGCCAGCATCCCAGCTGACTTCTCCCTCTGCCCAATCCTACCTTTTTGCCCCTTCTTTCCAAAGAGGTTGACCCCTGAAAACATTATTCACCCCAAATTCCATCTCAACATCAGTTTCTTTAGAACCAAACCTGTGACACAGATTATGGAGAGGCTGGAGAACTGATAAGAATACATATATTTAAAACCAAATTTAAACCCTAACTTTTGCCCCACCAGAGGACACACAGATCAGTCATATGCTAATACTCTGGAAAGAAGGCCAGAGATTCTTAATCTTCAAAATTTCTGACTGCTTTTTTTTTTCCTTCTACATTTGCACTTCACAAACCAAGGTATTGGAACATATTTTAGAAAGAAATTTCTAGCAAAGGATACTGTTTCCTTTCCCTATTCCAATGGAGGAAAGAAAATTAATTAGTTGATTAATTCAGTGTAGCCATGGCTGTCAGATATTATCAGGGTCTATAGCGATAAATGGTATATTTATATCTCATGATTTCTTTTTTTAATGTGAAAAAACAGCCATAGATTTTGATGAGAATCATTTTTACTAGATCTGTACTTTGGTTTCACATTCTCTCACCCTAAAATGATCGTATGTAAAAATATATCATAATGCAAAAGTGATCTAATATATCTTTCAATATTTGTCTTTACATGATTATAAACTTCTATCCACATAATCTTTTTTATACACTTTATTTATTTTGACATTCAATATTATTTTATATTAATTTCAGGTGTACAGCACAGTGGTTAGACATTTATATAATTTAAGAAATGATCCCCCTGACTAGTCTAGCACCCACCTGGCACTATACATAGTTATTACCATATTATCGACTATATTCCCTATGCTTTACTTTACATCCCCATGACTATTTTGTAACTGCCAGTTTCTACTTCTTAATCCCTTCACCTTTTTCACCCTGCCCCTCAACCCCGCTCCCGTCTATTACCCCGATACATCTAGTGCCCATCCGGCACCATATGTGCACATAATCTTATATGATGGATACTCTTGGAATTACAGCCACTGACGCCTGGTTTGGTTGTTTATTAAAATAAGCCCAGCTTATCCCAGTTTCTACTATTATATTTTTCTGAAGATTATAGCTGGGGCCATTCTTACAGAGAGCTGAGAAAGTTGTCATATAACATTGTTATGAGATGGAGGGCACTACAACACCCTCCCACCCCCTGCCCTTTGCAAAAATATCTCTGACTTTTCTGCCTTAGAGGCTAGCATTTATCACTAATGACCTTGTTCTTCAGATTATGAAGAACAGTTAGTATTTAGTGTATGTTTAGTTAGTTGTTGTGGATATTGTTCGGTGTATGTTATGGTCACTTGCTAGTATAAATACCTTATCTCAGTGAGTCCTCAAAGCAACCCTATAAAAAAAAAACATTCTTATCATAGTCATCCAGTTTCACTAATGAGGAAACTGAGGCCCATAGAGGCCCAACAATGTACTCAAAGTCGCAGGGTTAGCACAGATAAAACCAGGATTTCCACCCAACCTTTTCACTAGGTTGTCCTAATATTTCTAGGAGTTCTCACGTGAAGAGTGAATATCCATACAAAAGACAAATCGCTGAATTGTTGTTAGTTGTACTTAATACATGCTTGCTATTAAATTATGTACGTGCCTAAGCAATTGATACACACATTAGAGTTAATTTATCAATTTATCTAGCATTACCTTGGGAGACTTGGTCGCAGTAAAATAGGATGTAGTTGTGAGGGGAAGGGGCTAAGAGCGGGGAGGGATGGGCTAGACTAAGAAGAGCTCTCAGGAAAGGGGGAGCCACGCTGCGTGGGTTCCTTGGAGCCAGGCGCGAGAAGCACAAAGACAGCGGATGTTTTGTGACCGGGTGGAGGGTTTAGTGCACAGAAAGTGAACGAGAAAGCAGCATGGTACCTACAAATGATATTTCCCTTCAGCTGGTCTTTTCCGATATTGTTTTAATTTCTCTCCATAACATTGAAGCAGCAACAGCATGACAATTCACTTTGAATTTTCAAATAGACTCAACCTCTAAAGCCATAGAAGAGGATTTGTTTTACAAAATTGAATGTAAAAAGTCCTCACTTTTCCTACAAGATGGTAGAATTTGGGCAGGTCAGTGACTCCATGGGTGGGTAGCTAGAGGTTATCTATTGACATGAATTCAGCTTCTAATTCAGATTCAAAATGCAAGTTGAATCGACTTCTGTGTGTGCGTGTGTTTCCCTATTCAACATACACTCTTTTATGAGCCATTTCTGTAATTCTTTGCGTTCTAGCACTAGATGAGTCACACGTTTTACTAAGCGCTTTAATTTTTCAGCACACTGGTACCTTGGAAAAAAATTGAAAGTGTTTTTTTCTGTATGTTATCAAAGAAATCCAAATTTAAAGATACTTATAAAATGGATTTTTGTATCTCAGATTATCACTTATCTACCTTATTCAGTTCCAGTTCCGTTTTCCCCAAAACATTTTTATGTTTGAGCCAATCCTGTAAGAACTAGCTTTTTAAAGGGGGGATCTTTTGCATGGGCCGACTACAGTGTGTACGCAAATTACTTCCAAGGTTGGTGGATCTCTTTCTAGAGACAAGGACTCTTCCAGTTATTATTCCGCCCAAATCGGCTTGACTCTCTGATCTTTGTATTATAAAAACAAAATGCCTATACTAAATCCTGACATGTCATAAGCTTGACAGTGCTAAATTACCTTTCAAAAGCAGCAAATGTTTCAGCCTGTCTTCTTTTTTTAAAAAACAAAAACCAAAAAACTTCTAATTTGACTGCTGAAAAAGAGCAGAGCTCACAACAAATGTGACTCATGAAAGTAAACCTGAGGCCTTCCCCCCTCCTCCCTCGCCCCTTTAAAAATCGATCATGTACCCAGTCACTTTCTGACTAGTTGAAAGTATGATAAAATTCTTGAGAGCTGGAGGAGGTGTGTTTGGCTCAATTTTTCATAATCCAGCCAACCATTCCAAGAGCGGGGGAAAGAGTGTTCATAATTGGAAAGTATAATGAGATATATATCTCATTTTATATATATATATATATATATATATATATATATATATATATATATATATATATAAAATTATACACACACACACACACACACACATACTGGCCATCTCCCAAGAAATTTATTTATTTATGTATAACCAAATATCTCTAAAATGGATAATTGTTAAAAAAAAGAAAGAAAGTCGGTTTAGACTACCAGTCACTGCTCTAAGGTCAGGTCTCTAGGATAGAAATGCACACATGAGGCATATAGTAAACCAACTTCCTCCCCCTCCCCCCACCCTTTGACTATTCTATTCAGAAGTCCTGACAGCTGTTCAAATAGCTCCTTTTCTATTCCCAATCATGGGAAGGGGTGTGATGGGTTAGGAATAAAATTACGGGTGCACTTCCCACAATTCTGGAATCGGTGGAGTGATCCTGACAGGCAACCAGTTACTTAAGAGACCTGGCCTGTATCTCAAACAGGAATCAGTGTTTTCACCTGACCTTTGGTCAAAAAGCTGGGTGTGTCATATAAACATGCTCTTTCCAATTTAATGTCAACAGGGACACACTTTTATTTTGATGCATAATTAACACAATTCCAGTATTTAAAGTGCAACCAATATTTACTGAGTACTTATGCCAGTTACTGGGCTAGAGCCTGTGGACAAACGACACAGGTGTTTCTGCGGATGTCCCTTCAAAATCTACTGAATCCATCTAAGGGACCGTAAACAATGACGGGACTTAGTCTTTGGTGTGGAAGGGGCCATTTATGAATGTCGAGAGGCATTTTTGGTTGTCACACCTTGGGAGGGGGTTGGTGCTACTGGCATCTAGTGGGAAGGAGCCAGAAATGCTTCTTAACACCTTGCACAAGACAGCCCCCTCCCCCATAACACAGAGTGGTCTGGCCCCAAATGTCAGTAGTGGTGAAATTGAGAAAACCTGCTGTAATACAATTCCAGAAACACTGAGGACAGGGCAGAAAAGACTATCTGGTTTGTCTCTAAATAAGCTTGTTCTTTTGGAAGAAGAAATGTGGTATTGATCTTTGAGGACAGCAGAGGCCACGTGTGGGCAGGGAGAGGTCATTCTAAAAGGCTTGACTGTCAGCGTTCAGGGACCACAGTTGTTGCAAATGAAACATGCTCACCAACTAGTCCTTAAGATAACAATAGCTACAACCTCAACACCAACAGCTGACCCATAGACAGCACTTATGAGCTGACCACGGGTCTACACATTGCTCATATTAACTTCACAAGTATACTGCTGAAGTGCGTACTATTACGATGCACGTTTTATAGATGAGGAAACTGAGAAATAGAGTGGTTAATTAGCGGTCCTGTGGTCACTCAGGTGTAAGTGGTAGAGCCTTGATAGCAACCTGAGTGGCATGCATTCAGAATCCCTGCTCCTCACTGCAGATGGCTATACTGCCTCTTCCAATGTGAGTTGTTGAGATTTTCTTCCATCTCAGCTACATTCCAGGTATGTGATCTCTGAAAAGTTATGTCTTCTTTGCATTTATCATCTTGTCAGGTGGATGTGTGATTTCATGTTGGGTTGTGGTAGGGTTTAAATGAGTTAGTGCAGGTGAGGCATTTGTAACCGCAAAGGAGTATGTTCTCAGTAAATTTTACCCATGATGCTGATGGTGATTCTCCCTGTGGCGTGTGCATTTCAGGACAGTTTGATGTAGGGGGGTCATGTAGAGCTTTTGGAGTCTCGTAGAGTTGGTCCACACCCTTTCACTGCCTGGAATGAGCTGTGCGGCTTTGACCGGGTTAAGAAACTCTTTGGGTCTTATTTTTATTTCTTTCTTTGAAAATAAATTGCTAAATGGAAATAATCTTTTGGAAATAATATTTATTTTTTCCTGTCAAAATGCAGAGTACATACAGTGTCTGAAATAAAGGGGAATAAATCAACAAAAATGAAACTTTAAACATCGTGAGCCATTGGGGAATCCTAATTTCATATTAGCTTTCCTGCTACCATCTGATCTATATAAGATATTTAAGTGTATTTTTCCCTGTCATATAGTCATCAGTTATGAATATTGCCTTCTGTACTTAGTGTGTGGTCACTAAGAAGTTATTATGTATGCTAACGGGAAATCCAGTGTGTGTGTGTGTGTGTGTGTGTGTGTGTGTGTGTGTGTGTGTGTGCATGCGCACATGTGCACATATGAAGAGGCATAAGCATATAGAAAACTCAAGTAGAGGGCAAAGACTTGGCATACCTTGTCTACTAGAGCCTATAGGCACAGACCCTTTTAACAGGTCATCTAGAAGAGGGCATGATGTAAGGTTGGGCAGTGAAAAGCCAGTGGTGGTGGATGGTTTGAGATCATATTAGCTGTCAGAGGATGCATTTGGTATGGTTGGAAATCAGGTATCTGCAAACATTATCCCTGGCTTTCATTATGAAAATGTCCATAACCCAGCATCCATCCTGTCTTAGACTATTGATGTTTTTCTACAGCTTGTTCTTGTTATACACTATGGCCGTTTACTCTTTAAAGATATTTAAGCAGACCTGTCTCTCTGAATATGTGTCTTCAGACAGGGTCCTTTTAGGAAAATAAACTATACTTGTATCATTGATCAGGATGGAAGTGTATGACTTGGAGTCAGCATGATACACAATGAGTAGACACCTGGGAAGTCACTGACTAACAATATTGGCTATTTTATGAATCAGTTATTGTGGCGTGAAGAGGGAAGAATATGACATGAGTTTACATCGCTCTTGGGTCATTAAGTGTTGCTTTGATGCACCGACTGTTTCCAAAATAATAACACTTTTATGCAGAGAGAGGAAATGGGTTACTAAGAATGTTGGATCATAGGATCAGTCTATGTTATATTTTTATTAATTTTGATATATCCTGTTTTTTATTAAAGGCTGGGATTCTAAAGTCTGATTTTAAAAGAAATAATTTCTTCTGTTTTTTTTAGAAGAGTAAACATGTTTATCATTTATTCTATTCTAATGCTCAAGGTTTAGAGAAAATCCATGAATCACCTTTGTAATATATTCTGTGAAGGTTTGAGTAAAGTAGTCCCATTATTCTGCAGCTTCTAACTAGTTAAGGGTTATGTCAATGAGTGGATCAATACCATGCAAAAGAGGTCACTGAACTCAGACGTCTTGGTTTTCTTCGTCAATGTTTTTTGTTGTAGTTGTTGTTGCTTATTTGTTTTGTTATCCCGTCCTCTACTAATCCTACTCCTGAACCTAGCCAGGAGTCATACAAGACATCAGACTACAGAGCGAGGTGCAGGGTGTGTGAGCTTCCTTCCAAAATGGGGTTTTCACTTCTCCTAAAGCTCTCATGATGATTGATTTCCCATCTTCCTCTGAGAGTCACTCAGGACGAACGGCATCAATCCCAGTCCCCAAGAAGAGCTCCAAGTCCCCAGACACCCATCACCACCTTGATGTGTATATGCCTCAGCCTCCCTTGGCTCCATTGCCCTCACACCCTCACACTCACTGTGACCTGTGGACCCTTACGCTACCATCGGTGAAACCCCTGTATGTTAACTCTTTTTTCTTAGGATTCCTCTTATATTTTTACTTTAACACAAGTGCTTCCTAAACTTAAGCATTCCCAGAATCACCTAGAATGTTTGTGAAAGCACAGGTGGAGGGGCCCTGCTCCCAGAGTCTCTGCTTCAGGAGGTTCAGGAGGTCTGTAGTGGAGGCCCGGAATGCGCGTTTCCATCAAGTTCCCATCTGACGCTGATACTTCTGGTTTTGGGGGCCACATGTTGAGGACCGGTCCTCTACTGGAAACTTGGTTACCCTTCAGGACACTGTTTCCCCACATTCCTCACAAATGGTGGCTGTTGTTTCATTCAATTTCCAAGTACAATTATAATTTAACATGGTTTTGGCGTTCACTTCGCTGCTGACAGCTGTTTGGTACTATTCCTCTTCACTCCCTCCTCAAATACATCAGAAAGCCATCCGATGGTATCGCCTGGCACACCTTTTGTGACAGTTTCAACCAACCCTCTACTCACTCCCCCTTCTTCATGGAAAATTTTAGCATCTGGCCACCTGTCTTTCATTATGTCTGCCAACATTTTCGGTGTCTTCACCATCTACATACATGAGTTGTGACCATGTCACTATCTCTCTATCACCTCATCTACCTTACTTTCCTTTTCACACAGCTTAGATTCCAGACCCCAAAACTCCTTCAACTTGATCTTCAAGCACAATCTTCCTGTAATTTCCCTGCACAACGCTTGCCCTGGCTAAACCCAACTCTGCCCACTTGGGTTTAGCTAGACCCAAGAAGACTTACACAACTAGAAAAACAAAACAAACAACATAGAACTGTGCTGACAGTGGCCACTGTAAATACATGATTAAAAAAATAGATCTCAAATGAGCTTTCAGCATAATTGTAATTCAATTCTCTATTTTGGCAACCAGTAACTGGGTAGTTGAGAAGGATGCTCAAAACCTCAGAAAAAACACAGAATAAAATAATGGTTGCAAGTTTGGATTCTAGAGTCACATATATCTGAGTCTAAACCTGTCTTTGACTTTTGCCAATTGAGGGTCCTGCATATCTGGTCTTTTTGGAGTTTTGTTGCCTCATTGGGAAAATGGTAAACATAATAGATTATACTTAAGTTTTTTGTGAAAGTTAAATGACAGAAAGCGTATAAAGTATTTAGCACAGTGCCTGGCTATCAGGAAGCACATGGTAAATGCTAGCTATTATATTATCATCAATAATATTGAACTTATAATCTATATCTTAAGTTTTACCAAGGCAGACACATCTTTGGAACATAAGGTTCAGTACTCAAGATACTTCTATATTTCTAGTTTTTCCAATGTTGATTCCTATAAATGGTGTCGGAGTGTGTGTACATGTGTGTTGTCAGCATGAAGCTCATTGGCTAAACCCGAAGGATTCAGTTACTTGGACGTCTGTAGACTTGGAGGAAACTTTACAATTTGATATTTCAGGAGAGTCAGTCTCCTAGCACATATATGAGTGCTTTTCCTGGAATAATTAAATGTTTCCAAGTCCAGCCCTGCCCTCTCCCTGACCTTCTAACAAACAGAGTGAAATGAAAGCAGTAGCGCACTAATAAGTGAGCCTTTCATTATTAGGTAGTAGATTCTGGTTTCCCAAACAACCATTAAGTGCTCAATTCATGAAATGCAGTCAAATCACTAAGGAGAGAGCTGACAACAGATGCAAGGCTTTATTTCCAGAATCCAGTTCATCATAGACACACTCAGGTTACTTTTAAGTCAATTAATGAACGACATAGGAAATAGGGGCAGGGAGGGGTTTAGGGGCAGCTCAGAATGAACAAAGGTCTGGTAAGAATATTTTTTAAAATTTATCAGGAGAAAAACAAATGAAGGAAACACCAAAGGCAAAACCACAGGTAAAAGGACAAAGGGTCACCACTGGGAAATTCCCATTAGAGATGGCAAGAGAAAGATGAGGGGGTAATGATTAGTGATAATGGCTGTGAACTTACTAATGGCTGTTCTCCATCTGTCCCCAATGCCACGAAACCATAAACATCTAATTACGCTAAGTGTAATGTCTTGATAAAAAGCCCTTGTTTATTTCTTTGTACTTTTAGAGAGCAAATATTTTATTTGAGCAAAGGTTATAAAATGGATAATTTTGTTAGGCAGCAGGTTTTCTCTTCAGTTGACAGAGCCTTCAAAAAAAAAAAAATACCAGCTGACAATTCTAATGAGGTTTAAACCAGCACCATACTATAACTTGTATATATAATGTGAAAAATTCCTGCAGTGCACAAATGCCTCTTGTAGTTCCACGACAAAAAGGAAAATAACAAAGCCAAAAAGTGATAGATGAGATAATGAGAGAAAAGCCAATGAAGGAACTCCTGTATTCAGAACAAACCATTTTAAAGGCTACTGCCTTTAAATAAGAGAAATGGTTGCCACAAAATGGAAAGCAGTTCGAGAAAATAATTTTCATAATCGGAAGATCATTCTTATACATATAAACACATTTTGACTTAGTTATAAATACAGTGTTTTTATATCTTTTCAAGGCCCTAAATACATTGAATCAATATAAAACTTGCAAGTAGCAGGGCAATGGGTGTCTTTTGAAGCATGTTCATATATCAGAGGATTGTTGCAAAAACAAGTTAATGTATGTAAGTGATTAAAACAATGCCTAATATAAAGTGCTCAATGAATGTTATGAATTAAAAATATCATCGTCTTTCATGATCACCATCATCATATACTGTGAATAATATATATGTTTTGGCTTATTAGATAAATCAAGCAATTACTAGCTTTTAAAATATATATACTTGTATTGTCTCCCTAGCTATGTACTTTTGAAATTAAAAACAAAGAGATTTAAGGTGCTCATCTCGGTTGGAATGATACAGAGGTTTGCTTGGCCCCTGAGCAAGAATGACACACAAAAGGGAGATTTAGGGAAGGGTTGGTCTGCCAGATAATAAACCACATCACAGAACCTGTATAGGTGAAAAGAGAAATAAGCAGAAAATAAAAGGAACAGATTATACTGCCAAGAGATACTATCTACAACATTGATTCTTAATATTTTGAACAATACTTGGTGGGGTGTGAAATATTTAGAGATACACCACCTGCTGCTTTCTAAGTAAAGTTTCTTGGTTTTTTTAACTGTAGTCTAGAATAGTTTTAGAAAGTTGTACAAATCATAAGTATGCAGCTTGATGAAATTTTACAATGTAAAGCCATGAAACCATGACCCAGATCAAAATGTAGAACACACTAGCATGTCAGAAATTCCCTCTGATTCCTTCTTTGTAATTACTTCAGCAGAAAAATAGTCACTATTTTAATTTGTGGCTCATATATTAATTTTGCTTGTTTTTAAGAAGTCTTATGAAAATGGAATTTTTTTGGGTCAAGCATCTTTCCTCAACATTATTATGCTTATATAATTTATTTTATCTTTATCATAGATTTTTCATTTCCATCGTTACATAAAATTCTGTTATATGCATACACCTAATTTAATTACCCATTTTATTAATAATAGACTTTTGGGTTTCTTCCAGTTTTTCAATATCATATTTTCATATTGGAGTATTATTTCATATATGTATTGTACTATTTTATTGTTAATTGTATATTTCACATGATTTTTTTTTCTTTTCTTCTTTTTTGAATGATTAAATATTTCTTATTTTCCTGCTGTTAGCTTGTTAATCACACAATATATTTTACTACTCTAATATTAACTTTTGGAGTATGGCATGCATCTACAACTATATATGAGTGCTTTTGTCACTTCCTGGACACTTCAAGGACTTTAGAATATGAACTCCACTTGTACCTTCTTCCATCGTTTTTTCTACTGCGTCATATGTTTTTATTTTATATGTATTTTCACTCCTATATGGCATTCTTGTTAAAGTCAATATTTATTTAGATTTATCCATATCATTATTTTTCTTTTGCTCTTTATTTCATAAGCTTAGTGCTTTCAGCTGGGATCATATTCCTTTCAAGAACTCCTGTTCAAAGAATATCCCTAATATTTACTTTAACTGAGGAGTAAAAAATTAATTTTAGAATATTAAAGCAATATGCACTCAAATAAATGTTATTTAACTAACAAAAAAATCATAATTCTACTCTCAAATTAGTAAAAATTTTAAATGAGAGATAAAGAATGAGTAGCCACCATTGGTGAAGATAGGATGAGCTACAAAATAGACATTGTTATAGAAAAAAAGTATATAAATATATCATATAAGCATAAGAAAAAGTTCAATGTTGATAAACATAGTAAAAGTAAGGGGAGTAACTATGAACAATGATTAAGTCATGTAACCTATATAGTGAAATATTATTGGGCTGTCAGAAAAGTCATGATGTATTTTGTCTATGTTTTTCAAAGGTCATTTATTTATATAAAGAGCAAAGATCAATCAATGATATATTGTCCGTTTTGTTCGATAGCCTTTTGCCATCTTTCAGTGAGCTTCATAATTCCTCATTCATAGAAGGACCTGTCTTTATTTGCGAAAAACTGAGCAAGGTGCTGATTTACAGCCTCATCTGAATTGAACATTATACCACGCAAGGAGTTTTGAAGAGAGCGAAACAAGTGGAAGTCTGACGACACAAGGTCAGGCGAGTATGGGGGGTGTGGCAACACATCCCATCCAAGCTCCAATAATTTTTGATGGGTGATCAAACTTGTGTGTGGTCTTGCATTGTCACGATGGAACACAACTCCTTTACAACTAACAAGCTCTGGAAGTTTCTGGATGATGGATTCATTCCAACTGTCCAATGGCTGACAGTACACATTCGAATTGATTGTTTGGTTCCTTGATAGGAGCTTGAAAAACACGACATCTGTAAAATCCCACCACACTGAGAGCGTAACCTTCCTCTGATGAATGTCTGCTTTCAATGTCGTTTGAGGCGAATCATCACGTTGGGACCAAGACTGTTTGCACACCACATTGTTGTAAACAATCCACTTCTCATCACCAGTTATCAGTTGCTTCAAAAAAGGATTATTTTCCTCACATTTAATGAGCATATTGCAGATGTTTATACACACCGTCAAATGAACTTCTTTGAGCTCATGCGGAACCCAAATATTGAGCTTGCTAACGTATCCCAGGTTCTTTAGGTGGTTTTGAACACTTGAATGATGAATGTTCAATGTTTCTGCCATCTCTTGTGCCATGTAATATGGGTTTGACTCGATCAATGCCTTTCTTTTGTCATCATCAATCTCGGTGGGCCTCCCCAACTGAGGAGTGTTGTTGAGATCAAAATCACCAGCACGGAATTTCGTGAACCATCGTTGGCACTGACGTTCATGTAGAGCATTGTCACTGTAAACTTTATGCAACGTTTCACAAGCTTGATGCATGTTCTTCCCTTTATGGAAGTAAAATAATAAAGTATGGCAAAAATGCACAGTTTGGTCTTCCATCTTCAACTTGTTGTAAAATCTCCAAAACTCAACCAAATTGCTCAATTTTTTTTTAGAATGAAGCTAGAACTGTCAGCTGTCAAATGACATAGCAATAACATAGATACAAATGATTCTAGTACTTCCAAAAATGAACTAGTGCCATCTGTCGCAAACATGCGTCATGACTTTTCCAACAGCCCAATATATTGTCATTGTAATGGTGGTTATTAAGGTTATGTTATACAATAACATTATAAGCAGAGTATAAATCCACAAGTAGTGTTCAATTATGTAAAATTTGCAGAGAAAAAATATTACCTAAGGCCACAATTGTTTTGTTTTTTACATCTAAATAGTATTTAAACCTCTATTTTATTTTTGGTTCTTTTTATATTTTCCATATTTATTATACGTGTAATGAATATGCATTGTTTTGTAAGTAATTTTTTTATGTCAGCATGCACATTATTCAGAATAACACATCTTAATGCTCATATTCAGATGTACAGCAAGGCTGTCTCTGAGTTCCCCCAAGGAACATGACCACCTAGAGGGTTCTTGGATTTCATCTAACAGATGTGTTTTAGCATGCCCATTTCTCGGGGTCCTTTGGTCCCTTCTCCAGGACATTTCTGGATTCTCCATGTCATTTAATGTCAGCCATTTCTTGTTCTCGCTGCTTCGCGTGGCCATCCCAGCTGCATATCCAGCTACCCCCGCTGCAGAGGCCCTTGCCAAAGCATTAAATCCTGAATCATGGCAGTGCATAACGCCCACAAACTCTCCCCTTGTCAATATTATATTCTGCCTTCCTTGGTCCATAGAGCATCCATCCTCAAGTTAGCTTCCAGGCACATTCTTCCGATACCTAACAGTGCACATTACCAGTCCATCATCCCCTCCTTGTTTAGCAGGACCCACAAGTTCTAGCTGAGCCATGTCTATGCTTCCCCCTGACTGTAGACCTACTTTCTAGGGCAGTGGCGGGGTAGGAACATCCTGAGGTGAGCAAGTATTGTCTTGCAGGGCATGCACGCTCTGTTTTACCTTCAGGGAAGTAGATAGTTTCCATTCTCTAGCAGAGACCATGAGCCATCAGCCCATGCAGGCTCTGGGGTTCAGTCTGGGGATGCAATGTGCTTGAATGCATTCACCTAGATAGCCCATTCTGAATTTCAGGGTCCTGTTTCCTCCCTTTAGGGCTCTGGCTTTGGCTCAGGAGACTTGGTTAGATTGGCTGGGGTCTCCTTGAAGTTGTCCTTCTACAGTGAATTCCTTGGTCTACAGCTTAGTCTGCTTCTCAGCTGCAGAAAATAGAGTCTCTTTAAATACTGACATGGAGGTTGTTTGACTTTCATGCCATAGGCTGGGAATTGGCTGAGCTGAGCTTGACCTTTGTTTCTCTCAGGGCATCAATAAGACTTAACATCCAACCAATTTCATGGTCCTTGTGACTGTTTACCCTCCCCCATCCCTCCTAGATGATCAAAATATTGCATAAGCCAGTGCAATAAAAAGCTCATTTCATGAGAATATAAATAACATTTTTATTTTTAAAAAATCCTTCATTTTCCAAACAAAACATTAGTGAGAAGAGAGGCATCGCTTTTCTTTTTCCTTATTGAGATAATTTTGCGACAATTGTGAATATTCTTTGATGTTGCACCAATACTCAACAATTGGTAATTTCATTTTTTTTTATCATTTCTTAAAGGTTATTTGCAACCTAGAATCTGAAACTCAAGCAATGAATGTTTTGTGCTCTGTTATATTAACATCCACTGGTCTATCCTGCACTTTGAATGTTCCTTTTTCTTTTGCATAATTTCATATCTTTGTGCATTGGTCCTTTAGAAAATATTGGTTCACTGAGTTATGCAGTTCTCTCAAATACTGACACATTTCATTCCATAATATGAAAACATTGTATTTGTTAATATTGCCAACAAAATCAACAATCCTCTTAACTATTATTAAGCTGCAAGTTCACAGTGGCCAACACAGGTTTCCAAAATTCCAGCTTTCTCATGAAAGCTCATATTTTATCACTGGCAACAAATACTGTCAGTTTAATTCCTTAAACTGACAGGCTTACTTTGTTCATTTTCAAGAGAATTTCTGCCAAATACCAAAGTCTGAATAACCGTAGCTGTCTGTCAATTGTTCTTTCAAGTAAAAATAGTGTTCCCTGTAAAAAAAAAGAGCTGTTTCAGCTCATCACTCAACAATTGCATAAGCATAAGACAACCACTGTACTTCAGTAGGCAGCCCAAGTGTTTCAGGAATGCTTCCTCTCCCATTACACAAAATAATGAAAACTATAGGTACTGCAGGGTGGGAATTTAGTAACATTAAGAAAATTTACAGAAAGACTAATACCATATGATCTCACTTATACGTGGAATCTAAAGAACAGAATGAATGCACAAACAAAACAGAAATAGACTCAGAGATATCGAAAAAACAACTGTTGGTTGCTAGATAGGAAGGGGGGATGGAGGAGAAGGTGAAGGGATTAGAAAGTACAAATTAATAGTCACAATATAGTCATGGGGATATGAAATACAGTGTGGGGAATATAATCAACAATGTTGTAAAGATTATGTAAGGTGTCAGGTAGGCACTGGACTTATCAGGTGGATCACATCATAGACTGTGTAGATGCCTGACTACTGCTCTGTACACCTGAAGCTGAAGTAGAATACTATCGTATGTCAGCTATAATTAAATATACATATTTAATTAATATATATTAGTCATAAATAAATATATGAATAAATAATAAGACTATATATTTAATTAAATATATATTTAACTATAGCTGATATACACTACATTAATTACATATATTAATGTATATTAATGGGAGTATAGCATAAGGAAGATAGTCAATGAATGGTATTGTAACAGTTCTATAAGATGCCAGAGGGGTAGTAGCTTGGGGGAGAGGGGTTATCACTTTGAGGGGTGTAAATGTCTAACTATTAGGCTACTTTGTAAACCTGAAACTAATAAAAAAGTAATTTTACTGCTTCCTCAAGGATGGTGCTAAGGAAAACTGGCATTTTTAAAAGAACTGCACATGCAGTAACTCCAAGTACATTTGATTGACTCTGCCTTAACGCCTGCTAAGGCGTCAGCAGCTTTACAAACCATGGCTTTCCCACCATGGGTGAAAGACAAAAATCTGAATATCTTAGCATTAGCATAAAAATGTTTTTTGTCTCTTGGAGCTCCTGAAAGGGTCTTGGGATGCCCAGGAGTCCTGCAAACTAACATTTGAGAATTGGCGATAGTAATGTATTCAGTTCTATAATCATCTCCCCATTTAACAGATGTAGAGAGAGCCATATAGAGAGGCTAGTGACATGCCCAAAGTCACAACAGAGCACCTAGAGTTAATGCTCCAGTATTGTGCATGTCAGAATTTAAGAGGGTAGATTGCATGTTAATTATTTTTGCTACACACACACACACACACACACACACACACGGGCACACGGACACGCGGAAGCTCTAAGAGGTGTAGGGTATGTCTATTACCTTGATTGTAGTGATAGTATCCCAGGTATTTGCATATGTTTAAATTCATCAAATTGTGCACATTAGATATGCGCAGTTCACTGTATATCAGTTGTATCTCAATAAAGCCATTTTTTAAACCAGGAAGGCTGGCTCTATTGTCTGTGCTATTGTTAACTACTGTACCATTGATATATACAGATGGTGCCAAAACAATGTATACACATTTTAAGGAAGGAAAACTGTATTAAAATTGTGATACTCAATATATACTAATAACAAAAGATGAATACAAGTCATGTTTGACTTCTGCCATTATAAGAGGTGTTCAAAGTGGTTCCCATCAGCGTCCAGACACTTCTGATTATGAATTACTGCTTGAGCAACGTTGGCCAATGTGTCCACTTGTATATATTTTTTGGCACCCACAATATATTACCCTGATGTTTCCAATATTGAGATTTTGTACACTTTAATTCCAGTTCCGTCTGAAATGATCACCTACATTATTATTGGGATGCATTTCCCAGATGTAGCTTCTTTAAATTCAGTTTGCATTATATAATTCCAGTCCAAACTTACAACGATTTCCTTTTCTTAACCTGTAAGATTTAAAATTTTTCACTGGGTTTTTAATATCTGTCATAATTTTTACTTTAAAAACACATCTGACATTTAAAAATAATATTTCTAAAATATTAAATGGCAACTTAATTGAAAAATAAAAACAATTAAAATAAGTAAAAACAAAAACAAAACAAAAAATAAATAAAATGAACCTCTTTTAACTTAATTCTTTCTTACTAGCAACCTCAGGTTAGCGTCCTCACTGCCCCACAAACACTCACTGAATCTTCCTGTGCATCTTTTTCCCCCATTATGAACTTTGATAACAGTCCCTTGGTCTTACTTCTCTTTGTATCCAAGTTTTCACTTTCTCCTCAACTTGACAATTTTCTGCCAGGAATGTCTGTAGCAATTTTAATTGAGAACTCACAGTTTAACTGTATCTACTGTCTTGTATTTGTTTTTATTTCATATATTTTAAAGTTTGTTTTTTAAGCTATTCCATATGTGGCCACCTATTGGAGTCTCTGTCCATTTCTCACCCTCTTTCTCTTCTCTAATCCTTGGCCTCACGGAAGTGGGTCCCTGTTAGTCACAGCATCCTATGTCTGCCACTTCCCAGCCACAGCTGCCTGGATTGTAGTGGACCCTTGACCAAGACTAGGCCAATCTGATTCTCTCCCTGAAAAGTTTGAATTTCTACTGAGATCTGCTAGTTGGTTTCTGACGGTTGCTAGAGCTCAGAAAATGCAAACTCACAGTCTGCAAGGATAGCCGTGTTTAACCAGAAAGCTGGTTTTCAAAAGAAAAGAAAAGAATGCATAGATGAACAGAAATGAGAGATGGACAACATTGCCAAGACACTGGGTAGCTTTCTAAGTTTCTTTTGAGGCCTTTCTGAGTCAAATCCTTCTTCCTGCTCTTGTGTTCCATGATACACAAGGAAAATGTAATTTTTTTTTTTTTTTTAGCTGAGCCATCCTGCCATCTGTTGGCAGCTCAGCGGCAGCTCAGCTCAGGCCAGGAATCGAACCAGTGAACATGTTGCTCAGAGCTCACACTCTTGAGTGAGCTCTTAACCAACTGAGCTACTCGGCTGGCCGAAAGTGTAATTATTTTTGAAACAAGGTTCTGTGACTTGTCAGTATGTTGTTTTTTTAGGCTAAAAGAGATTTTCCCTTTAGGGTATACATCGTATGTGTCCTATTAGATGGACTTTTTTTGTTTGTTTTTTAATCATAGTAGAGTGTTCCTTATAGAAACTTAAAGCCAGGGAACAAAAAGATTGTACTTTTTGTTACAAAGCTATCAGACTGAATATGAAACATGTATAAGCTTTGAAGGAAGCCAGAAAAGCTTGACTTTGAACTTCTGGTCTGTTTTTTACTAGTTGTGAGTCCCTAGGGAAATCAGATTATTTCTCTCAGCTACCAATTCCTCTACCTTATGAATGCATGTCCTGAGTCTGTAGCACATCATATAGCATAGTAGACAGACATATACTAAGACATTTGATTCGCCAGGGACATTTTGGGCAGAAGTAAGCCCATTTTTAATTTCCTTGCATATTTTTTCTATTTGTGAAAAGTTAACAGAAATCTGAGGGATTCTCACAGGTTTCTGTGGATATAAGTTTAGCAAATGGTCATGGAAGTGAACAAAATGGTATGTAAACCTATGAATAAAATAGATGTTAATGTAAACTTAGCTCTTCCCCTAGACATTTTCTTGTTAGAAAGCAAATTACCAATACATTTGAGTGGAGTCTCCTATTTGAGAAATAATATCCTGAATGACCATGTAGCTATCTATAGACTTGCAAATTTTTAATGTATTGATCATTTTCAGTTTCTTAAATATTAGTAAATTAACCTTAACAACAAAGTCCCATTTGATAAAAATAGACACAAAGATTAACTTTCTAGTCTATGAAATTTATTTTCATAGAATCTCATAGAATGGTGATCTCCCCCCCCCTTCCCATATAAAGGCATTTTCTTACACTTGTAGTGCAATATTCATTAGTGTGATTTTGTTAGTGTCCACCCCAGGCACCTCCACTAGACTGTAAGCTCTGTGAAAGCAGCAGTAATTCCAGTGCTTATTCAACATTTTATTATTAGTGCTGTAGGAGTACCTGCAACATAACAGGCATTCAATAAATAATAGTTGTTGAATTAATAAATGACTGAAGTAGCTTTACTTTAGGGGGTGACATTACATCTTTTGGGCTCCCTGAAAACAGTATTTAGTCCAGAGATGTGTATATAATTTATTCAGATTTATCAAACTGCCAATACCTGTCTAGAACAAAGTCCTTGCTTTTTAAAGTTGGCCACAAATAACTTTTCCCAGAATGGAAATTTTAATAATTAGGTTTGTTTCATACATCTGTTAAACATATTTGTATAAAATGGTGCATGCATTTCAATTTAAAAAATCTTCCTTAAAGTCGCATTTTAGCATATGTTAGCTACTTCCCTGTCACCTTATCTCTGCCTAAAGTTATGGCCAAAATGAGTTTATAAGCAGCATCTGTCCCATATATTTTTTAAAAAGCATTTTAAAGTAAAGATACAGAGTGATGAGTAAATTAAAATAGTGGAACGTGTAGTTGAGAAAAGAATGATAAAAAAGCAAATTGTGTATCGGAAGGGATGGAAACAGTAATAAATTAGTGTAAATAGATATAGAAAAATGTTGTGGATGCCAAAAATATGGGTGAGAGTTAAACCATTATTTTCAATGGTCTGGAGCCAAAATACCATGTAAAACAGACTCCCAGATTGGCAGATTTATGAGAGTCATAAAAGCTAGTGATCGTGAAGTTGTTAGAAGAAAAAAAATCTAAACACTGTTTATGTTGATTAGATTCAGGGTTGAAGTGAATTAAATCTCAGAGGGGAAGAGGAATTTTGTGGTCCAGTAAATGCCTCCATATTATTCACAAATTCTATCAACCTTTCTTTGAAAGACAACCAGTGGGAGTTGTCAGTTTTCACCCACTTCCTTAAAATGATAGTGACTAAGAGCTGATACTTATGGAGCGTGCATTTCAGGCCAGGCTCTTCAGTTTCAGTTCTGTCTATCACCACCTTAGACTGGCTCCTCATATTTTCTCTGCTTCTGCCCCGCCTATGTCTACGATAGTTTATTCTCAACACAACAGTCAGAGGAATCATCTTAAACCATAACTCAAATAATGTCTTTGCTCTGCTAAAGCCTTGTAGCTGTTTCCTGTTTCACTCAGTGTAAAATCAGAGTCCTTTCAATGGCCTTTGAGATCTATAGGACCTGACTCTCCACTCATTCTCTGCCTCTCTTTCTCCCTTTGCCTCCATGCTGCTCCTCAAACCACTGGACTAGGCTTTCACCTTAGACACTGAGCACTTCTTTTCTTCACCTAGAATCCTTTTCTCCCAGACACCTTCATTCCTAACTAACTCCCTGACTTTCTTAACTTTGTTTTGCTCAAAGGTCACCTTTTCAAAGATGTCTACTGTTATGAAAAACTGAGCTCCCCTCCTCAACCTTCCCCAAACATTCTCCATCACCTCTTAAAGGGCTCAATCTTTATGTGTCACCCTCTAACGGGTTAAATAATTTGCTTATTTATTAATTTATGCTTTGTAATTGCCTCCCAGCCCTCACCAAAATGTAAGTTCATCAAGACCAGGAAGTACATTTGCTCACATTTGAGTCCTTAGAGATTAAATAAAACAGGGCCCTACACAAAGCATGCTCAGCAGATGTTCAGTAAATGTGGGCATCGTCTCACTGAAGCCCATGACAGCTCTGTGGGAGGTTCTAGTACTGTTATATCATGCACGGCTAGGAACCCATGGTTAGGGTTCTTGACTGCTCATTGATTTTAAAATTAATGCATAGAATTCACGTACACTACTCCAACTTATGTCCACAATGTCATTTCTATGAGAACTGGCTTATAGTTGAAGGAAACTTTTGAAACCTGAGCTAGCTTGATTTTTTAAATTAACGCTTTTTGCCACAAATGGATTGAAAATTCCCGAGGCTAATGTACAGCTGATATACATTTTTGCTTTGAAAACTGTAATACCATGATAGAAGTTCCCTTCAAAACATTATCATCAATCTTCCATTTCTGTTTACATCTGAGAACTCCAATTCATCACCAGCATTAAAGACTGCCATCATTTGCTTCCAAATGGACTCCTCAAGCGTTCTCTCCAAATAGCATGACAAAGCTGCCTGGAGCCTGTCATTACGGAGGCAGAAGGCTGGCAACAGACATTTCCTACAGTCTCCATTTCTGTCAGGAGAAGGCTTTGCGTCTCTGTCTAGCTAGTGGTCTTCTAGGCTCTAACATCGTCTTGCTTCCAAAATCTCCAAAGACTTGAGTGTCTTCATCAGAAAAAAAACCAAAGCAATTGCAGTGTCAGATTTGAAGTTCCGGTTGCATATTCTAGAATGAGGGCACCTGCCTGGCTCAGAGGTCAGCCCCAGGGAGATAAAGAGGAAGCTCTGGGCAGCTTGCATTTCTCTCTGGGGAGAGTCAACCTAATCCAAGGACCTGATTTTTTTCCTCCTGCTTTTCTTTTCCCTTCCCTTCCATTCCCCTCCTTCCTGTTGTACTTGAATATTTTGTGGCTGGCTGGAAGGCCAGACGTGGTCAAGGAATTGTCGTTAGTTGTTGCCACAAATGACAATCTCTATTAAGTGTCTTTTCCAAATCAAGGGAATTTTCAGGAAAAATCCAGGAGCAGCTTCCCTATACCACAGCTAGAGAGACCCTTATGAGAGTGGAACATCCTAGAATGGTTGACAGGAAGAGGTTCTAGTCCAAGCCACTATTTTTATTGATTTAATATAGTGATAAGGAGTCTGAGTTCTTAACCTGGGACCACATCCTGTTTGTTCAATTTAAATAAGTTAATCTATATCTTATAACTTAGAACAGTGACTGGAACATAACAAATACCCAATAAATATTAGCTTTTATTAGTAGTAATAGTACTAGTAGTATTGCCATTACTGAACACTACTTGTAAGCTATAATTATTATTATTATTATTATTATTATTGTTATTATGTGTTAAATCTTATTTAACCCTTTCAACAACCCTATATAGGCATCCCTCAGAGATATTGCAAAGTCAAGTTCTAACCACTACAGTAAAGTGAATATCACAATACAGCAAGTCACAGGAAATTTGGGGTTCCCTAGAGCATATAAAAGTTATGCTTACTTTATACTATAGTTTATTAAGTATACAATAGCATTATATCTAAAAAAATATACATACTTTAATTAAGAAAAATAATTTATTGCTAAAAAATGCAAACCATCATCTGAGCCTTTAGCAAATCATAATCTTTTTGCTGGTGGAGGGTCTTGCCTGGATGTTGATGGCTTATGACTGATCAGAATGATGGTTGCTTAAGGTTGGAGTGGCTGTGGCAATTTCTTAAAATAAGACTCTTCCTTTCACTTGAACACTTAGAGACCATTGTAGGGTTATTAACTGGCCTAATTTTAATATTGTTTTGTCTCAGGAAATAGGGAGGCCCGAGGAGGGGGGAGTGGGGAAAGAGACAGAAGAACAGCTTGTTGGTGGAAAAGTCAGAACACACACATTCATCCATTAAGTTTGCTGTCTGATATGGAAGTGGTTGTGCCCCCCCCACCCCAAACAATTACAACAGCAACATCAACGATCACTGATCACAGATCACTATCACAACTATGATAGTAATGAAAAAGTTTGAAATATTGCCAGAATTACCAAAATGTGAGCAAATGCTGTTGGAAAAATGGTGCCGATAGACTTACTCAACACAGGGTTGCCACAGACCTTCAATTTGTTAAGAAACAAACAAACAAACAAACAAACAAACAAACAAACAAACAAACAGACAGACAAAACAGAAACCAGTATCTGTGGAGCACAACAAGGTGAAGGGCAACAAAACAAGATATGCCCATAATACAGATACTATTTTTTTTGCAATTCTACCGTTGAGAGGACTGAAGTTTAATAGATACGTAGCTTGCCCATGGTCACTCCACATGAGGGTACTGGTCAGATGGTGGCAGAGCCACATAGTTCTGTAAACTACAGATTTGGTTCCAGGATGCATTTTCTTAGGTTCACAAATGAAAAGAAATGTGTGTTTTAACACTTTGAATCAGAGCATGCGTTGCTCATTTGGATGCCGTCGTGATCATGTGCTGTGGTGTGCATGTTGTCATTAGTCATTTTTGCTGACTTATCCTGCCTCTATTTTCAACAGCTATTTAGTGAGAGGGCCTCTGGTGTTCCAGGCACCGTTGTAAGGTTGGGGGTTGTAGCTTTGAACACAATAGAAAAAAAATTTACTTTTAAGTTTGCAGCCTCCGCTGTAGCACATTCATCATTTCACCGTGGGGCCATATGATGGCAAATAGCTTACAAAAAAAGACACTCGAAATATTTTACCTTTCTGATATAAACTTAGAACATGGTGTCTTTGAGAGTGTCTCAACAGCTTCTCTTAAGCTGAAAGCACAGTTGGCTACCTAAGGTCTAATTTGGGAAGCATCAGAAACCATTTTTTGTCCTTAAATAGCTTCTGTTTTTACAGCACTAAAAATCTCCACCTCAAAAACTCTTTCTTTCTGGTAATGCAATGCTAAAATACGCATTTGTGAAGAATAATATGGATAGATACAGATAGTAGTGAGTCTAAGGATTTAATTACTGCACAGTAATTATAAAACTCTACTATCATAAGCTGGCCATATTTGTAAAACAGATGCATTTTGATGGCAGAATGAAATGGGAAAATCACAGGCTGAAACTGGTCAAGCAGAGCCGTTGGGGCGCTCGTTAGAGTGACCAGGGTAGGCCCATGACCAGCTTTCAATGTGACGACGGCAGCATGTACATTTTGTGTTCAATTGTTTCTTTTCCCTCTGTTAGCCCCAGTACTTTGTATGAATAAAACTGGTGCTTTGGCGGTGGCTACAGTTTAGGTTTTACATGGTATTGTGCTCAAATTAACATCAGCCATGGTGACGCCCATGGTGAATTTTGTGGGCTCCCTTTGTTGGGGACACATGTTTTTCACAGGGAAATGACAAAGGGGAGGGGGTGCTGCTGCGCAGTAAACAGGTAGATGGGCTGGAAAGCTTCCTTTTGGCACCTTGAGATCCATTCTCTGCCTGCTCATTGCTTGCCCTGCTCTGGGCTTCGAGAGGATGACTGCTGTAGCCTTCACCCACAAACCTCCTTTACCTTTTCACTCCCAGTGGGTTCAGTCCGAGCTGGTGCTCGGAGGTGGGAGGAGAGTGAGGTCGCCTATTCATTCCCTGGGTCGTCTCCCTGCTGAGCTGCGGTTACTGAGTAGCTGGTTTCCTTTTCTAAAGGCCTTGGCTGGTCAGTTGGTCCTGTCTTACAGTTCTGTATGATTTTCTGAAACCACTGCCTAATCTTGCTCATTTAAACCTGGGCTGATGAGGTTCCCCTTAACCTCATATATCTTTGTAACTATTACTTCCTTTTTAAAACGTTCCTCAATTTCCCCATTTGTTTTCAACCTTGTCCCAGGTTGATCAATGCCATATTAATAATAGATCGTATTAGCTATTCCTGAAAATAGCACCCTCCTGGTAATAGCCAATACTAATTAAGCAAACACAGTTTGATGTGTATTATTTTCCCTGAATGTTGTTGTTCATGTATTGTCTCATTTCATTCACATAACAGCACAAGAAAATGTTTGATTAGTTTTCCCATTTTTTTATTTGAATACACAGAGGCCATTTCAATAACCTGTCCAAAATATAACCAAATTGTTAGGAGCAAAGACTGAAACCCACAAAGTTTTATTCCAAATCCACTATGATTTGTAGATGACTCCATACTTGGGGGAGGGAGTAAAAACAAGACAGAAAATTAAGGAACTAAACCAACAAATGGTGTCCTGAAAGACCTAGAAAAGAACAAGTCTAAATTTATAAGACAAATGACAACAGTCTCCAACACCCTGTATAAATAGGAAAATGTAATAATGCATTAGAACGAATAGGCTAAAAGATGCTCAGCTGCCAAGTACTTCTGGAGTGAGTGTATCTCTCAGTTGAAATGTTATTGTTTGCAAAATATGCAGTTTCTGAAAAGAAGGCTTTGAATTATCCTAGGATTAAAATCTTAGTTGAGTGGTTTTTTCAATTCTTGCTCTCTTTAAAAATGCCCTCTTAAATTCCCTACTTCCCCTGAAACATATCGTCTCTTGACTGATGGGACTAAAGGAAAATTGAAAAGGAAATAGGAATATTTCCAGATTTCATTCAAATTTACATAATTTTTATTTATTCTTTTTTAGTCTTATATCATAACATAAAACACATTTTATTCAACTTCCCATTAAAAAAGGACAGATTCTGATAAAATATCAGGGTCCTTGAAATAAGATATGATCAAATCAGAATGTCCAAGGAAATAAAACTTTCTATTTAATGAGAATTAGGGAGAAACAATTCTGCTTCCTTTCAGTGAAAATATTTTAAGTTATTTACAAATGATCTTCCCCCAATAATTTCAGCAAAATAAACATAATTAAAACTGTTCTTGATTAAAAAAATATTTAATGCTTTAGGAAAATTAGTTTGGATTATCATGATTCTCAGCAAAGAAACAGATTTAAATGGTATAAGAGCCCAAACAAGCTCTTAAAATACCCATTAAGTATCATTGGAGGTTTTTTGGTTTCTTTAGTTGTATGTATATTTAAATGATTATTGAAACCCAGTATTTCATTTCTAAAAATGTAGCTAATAAATACAATAATAACGAGCCATACATTTATTTTATAATTTAATATTTATTATACTAAATTTAATTTGCATGTTACCCTGTATGAGGTGAGAAGTACTATAGGGTCTATTCTTTTCTCTCTTTTGCAAAGGTTGCCAGTTAAGTCAGTATCAAATTATAACTTTGTTTCTCTCTAGTTCTTATACAATTCTCCTCCCACCTCAACGTCCACCCCATTTAGGAATCTTTGCTGCAATTAACTGTAAGCTTGAACAAAAATAGATAAAAGGGTTTATCAAATTATTCAGAATTAGGGAGAGTGTTGGGTCTCATCAAAACACATAGACTGGAAATGTCTCAAGGGTCCATTTCTGGCATCTATCTGCCTCTTTTCCTGAGTCTCTCTCTCCCCTGCCCCTTCCCCATCCCCCTAGATCTCCCCAGGTTTCCTTTTTTCTTCTTGTTCTCTACTTGTGATGATTCCAGCTAAACGGACATCCTCTATGTTCCAATTCCAAATTCGATGCAGAGAGAAATGGACTGACCCAATTTGGGTCAAGAAGTTGCCCGGGGTCCACTCAGCTATGGCCAGGTCACATAATAACGTACCATCAGGGAGGGTCACCTCTCGTGAAAAAGAGACATTAACAGAGGAAAAGGAGTTTTGGAATGACCTGGGGAGACACACAAGTCTTTATACCTGTCCATTCGTGAATTGTTTCTGAGTTCAACCAACTGTTTATTTTAAGCGTCCTGCTTTAAATATGTTTTATCGCCTGTCATTTAAAATTGCTTTTGGAAATAAGTGGGCGATAAACCTTTTAAAGGCAAAGGTTAAATGAGATCATCTTAGATTTGAAGCTGGAATATTTGAGGAATAAGATTTTAAATGGGGACTAGTTGGGAAGGTGAACATACTTCAGTGACTTCATATTAGTGGATTAATGGATAAAATGGATAAAAATCAGTGGATTAATATTAATCACATTAACATATTATAGTTTATCTAAATCCTCGATTCCCTCACAAGTAAGATGGTTTCCTTTTTTTCTCACTGCAATGATTAACACTGAATAAACACAAACATGAGTTTTCTCTGTAATTTTTTTTTATTTTTTGGGTCTTGATTATCAAGTGTCCATACTGGATCAAAACTATAAATGCTTTTAACGAAAGATTTCGACTATTGTTTAACTGTGGTCAGTTCAGTCTCTCCTTAAATTCATTGTCTTATCCCTGCTCACCCAGCCCTAAATATTGAAATTATATTCCATTATAAAATCCTATGTTTTTATACTAAAGAATATTTCAAAAATATTAAAAAGTAAACATCAAGAAAAAAAAAACAAAAAAAGCCATTCATAGCCCTCCACCAAAACGAACATAGACCTGTATCTTTCATCCAGTGGTGCACCTGATGGCATTCGGAACAGTTAATCCAGAAGGTTCTTGCTGGAGTGTGAGCCACCCTTGCTAAACTGGTCTAGCCCAGACCAGTCCCTAACCGCGAATTCTTCTCCCTTTAGTGATTTGCTGCATTTGCTCTTTGGCTTTGGCTGCATGATCAGTTTCTTCCATTCTCGACTAAAAGCTTTCTCTGCAGATTTTTGTCTCCTTTCCCCCAGATCACCTGGTTTTGCATTTCTGTCCGTAGGTTTACACACAGTGGCTGGATCCTGGCCCTCTGTGGGGGATCTCCACACAGACAATTTAGTTCTCCAAGAGGAGAAAGGAAGATATTTACATTTGGAGTGGTATATTTCATCTCCAAATAGTTCTGAGTTTTCTTTATTGTTTTATTTGGTTTTATGTAGCTCAGGATGGCCTTTTCAATTGTATATTCTTTTGCACTGGTCAGACTCTATGCGTGCTTTCTCTGTTTTCACATCTGTTAACAGCTTTAACATAAGCCTCAGCCTCCCTCTCCCAACACTACCCCCCCAAATCATCCCCTTACATACGGGCCAGCGAGGTAGAATTTAATGAACAGTTTAGGCAGGCAAAGGAGGGAACGTACATTGCCCTTCCATTTCAAGTGCCCCAAATGTTCCATCACAGTAGTTAGCTCCTTCAGATCCGTCTGTGTCATCCAGGGCTTCTTCTCTTCCTTCAGCCCCCCCCCCCCAGCTCCCCGCAAGGCAATACCCAGGTTATCTGTCAGCCTCTCTTTCCTCTTTCCTATTCAATTCTATTGAATTCAATCCTATCAATTCGATTCCATTCCTCTTTCCTAAAGCAATTTAATTAGTTTTATTGTAAACATACATTTCCAGAGCACGACCCTGCAGTTACTGTTTCTTAGAAACGAGGTGTTATAAATTTAAGAGAAAAGATTTTTACATTATATATGGCTTTCAGAAATACTATTTCAATGGCTGACTCCTATTAATTACATTGATTTATTGTAGTTTGTTTAAATCCTTTATTACCCCACATTTAAGATGGTTTCCCTTTTCCATTGCAAGGATTAACACTGGAATCAACATATTTTGTATAAAGCTTTCCGTGTTGATTTTGATTCTTTTGTCTTGATTATCAAAAGTGTACATACTGGATCAAATTAGAAATATATTTAATGAAGAATCCCAAGAGTATCTCACTTGTGTTTTTGGCAGCAATGCATGAGTATCTGTTTTACTACACCTAGTTAGAGATGGCTACTTTGATTTTTTTTTTAAAAGGTGTTAAATGATAACTTAAAATATCTTATTTTAATTTACACATCTAGTTTTAATAGGTCCTGTCAGATAATCACTTACAAATTTTATTTCTGACTTTGTGAGTCTTATAATTTTATATTTCTGTTTTGAATAAGTCATGAGGGATTGGGTCATGTTGTGATAATGTACTAACCCCAAAATATCAGTGACTTAACACATAAACATTTCTTTCTCATTTATGTAAAGCCATTTTGGATCCAACAGCTAGCTCTCGTGGGCACTCCCTTCCAAGGGAGGCTGACAAGGTCTAATCCCAACTTGCAAATGCCTGGGACCCAAGACTTTCGGGGTTGGACTGTTAGGGAAGAGAGTTTCCCATGTGGTCTTTTCATTGCTCCTTTCTGGAGGGAACATGCTTTAAAAAAATTTTTTTTTGACATTCAGTATTATTTTATATTAGCTTCAGGTGTACAACATAGTGGTTAGTCATTTATATAATTTATGAAGTGATTCCTCCGATAAGTCTAGTGCCCATCTGACACCATACATAGTTTTTACCATATTATTATTCCCCACACTGTGCCTTACTTCCCTGTGACTCTTTTGTAACTACCAATCTGTTTTTCTCATGGTCCATTGGTCAGAACTGGTTGTATGCTCCACCCAGGTAACAAGAGCTTAGAGAGGAACCGGGTATTTCTGAGTCTCAGCAATCTCACCAGAATCATACACATTCTATCCTTCATCCTTTCCCTAGCAGGCAATTTAAGATGCACAACCACTTTGTGTAAAAACATTAGCCACCGACTCTCCTATGCTGCAGGCTTTTAATTTTGTTCTGTTTTGTTTGCTATTTGCATTCTATTCTGAATTTGCCAAGAGAGCTCTCTGTTGTCAGGACTGAAATTGCTTGGGAAAATTCAAGTGTCATTATATTATTGTAAAGAAAATGTGAGAGAAAAACATGTCAAACTTCAAGTGTTCCTTTGAAGAACTCTTTATGGGCCAAGTCCTCAGGGAGGTGGAAGACCTCTTCAAAAGCAGCTGACTTAAGGGACCTGAAGACGAGGAGAAGCGTGCAGAACACAAAAACGATTAGATCAACCTTTTTACATTAGGGAATTAGATTTGAAAATGAACGATTCAGGCGCTTAACTGTTCCTGGGGTTCTAGAACTTGCTTTGCTTGCATTGTGGCTGAAATTTTCCCAGGAGTTCACTTGGAGTCTGTCTTCTGGGAAGATCACCCACACAAGTGAATTAAAATATAAGCTAAATTCAGCTTTGTTCAAATGTGCCTCCACCTAGCGTCTTTCCTCTGCTTCCCATCCCCCGTCCCACCCACACCCCCCCGCCCCCCCCCCGGGAAAAAGGAAGACTATGAATTTATTCATGCTTATAGGTAAAATGAGCTTTGAATCTTTACTTTTTTTATATCTTCGCTGACTAATAATTAGGGTTGCATTTAAACATGGATGCTTATTAAAACTCCTCAATAGCCATGGCTGTGTGCTCTGTCCAGAGCCAGGCAAGGAATGTGATGTCAACATTGTTATTTCTGTCATCATCTACCGATAAACTTTGCTGAGATATTTCCCCATGTTTTTCCTCCACTCCTTCTTTCCTAGTTCTTTGCAACAAACATTTTAATAAATTTAGTGTGTGTCATCTTCTTGCAAGATTTGTCATGCAGGTCAACATCACATGCCATTTTTTTTAATGAAAAAAAAAAGCAATTTCAGCTTAGAAAGCTCAATGCATTTATTCTGGGTGATTTTTACTGCAGACTTTTGACCTAGAAAAATTTTAATTAATTTAAATTTAGATTGAACCCCTTGTTTCTGAAGTTGCTTCCCTGTGCTTCTTTATGTAGTTTTTCTTTCCCTTCACTTCCATTACTGCTGCAGTTTCATTTGCTACAGATTTTATAGAGTAACCAAGGATCAAATATCTCTATCCTGCTTCCAAACGCAGCTCATCACTGACTCAGTTTTGCTAAAGGGATGATTGTTAAGTAGGAAAAAGGACTAAAATTTCAACAAGGTAATGACTCACGCCTGTTAGAACCGACTTTTGCCCAGCAGAGTGAGCTGAATCAAAGGCAGAGCTGTGATCTACTAGTAGGAGGGGTAGGTAGGAAGATGACAGTTTCCCTAATGAGATAGAATTTATCAAGTAGCTAAGTCTTATGGAATCTGTTCTCCTGAAACAGGCTCTCTGCGTTCACAATATTAAAGGGAAAGTGCCGAATGCTATTCCAACCACAGAAAATCAAAGATAAATCTTAAAAGCCTCATGAGATGAACAAGATATGCGAGGTGCAACCTCAGGCATATTCGTTTAGTTTTAACAAAGGAGCCCTTTCCTCTGTGAAATGAGTCATGAGTGACTCTGGGTGATTTCGTTGTAAATTACTAGTAGGCAATCCTCACCGTTACGAATACAGTAATATTAGGCAGGGTGTTTGATGTGAAGGAAACCACCAGAAGGGCAATTACAACCTTCACCCCAATTGGGTAACACGATTCTGGAAAGACAGTTCATCAGCTCCTTTTCCACAGCGATTGGGTTTAGGAAGCTCATGAAGACCTAGGACCCCCAGTGGGAGGAGTAAGCATACGGAAGTTTGTAAGCTTGCCAAATTCCTAAGTGTTTTTAGCTCTTTGGTGGCAGAGGGGAAGAGAGTTTTGTTCACAAACATATGGCCAAAGTTGATAAGATCTAATTATATGTTTGCAGCTGTTTCGAATCTGTAAATATCTGAAGTTGGTCAACATTATCGACGCATGACAAAAGCAGTATAAATAAAGGAAACTAGCTAAAAATTGAAACAACAACAGCAATCCCTTTTGAAGGGAGGAAATTAGGGGCTGAGTTTTCTAAGTGTGACTTGAACAGGATAAAGAGGGGGGAAAACAATGCTCTCCATACATAAAGAGTTTGCACCTCATTAGCAGGAGTTCTGGAACCAATTTGTGTGTACTGCAAAACCTCTGACAAAATTCTCACCAGTCTGGATGTAGTTTTAGCAAATAAAATTTATCGGTGTTATAAAAAGGCTACTTTGGTCATTTAGATAACCTTGAAAAACACAGAGGTTTGTAACAGACTCCCACTGAGTGATGTTTAATAGAATGTGAAATATAAATTTACAATCTGTCCAGAGAAAGATTATAATCTGCCCTAACTAAATGTGACTAGATAGGCAAGAATGATAGTTTCAACCATGAGATGATCCATTTTCCAAAGAACTTATTCCTCCTCCTACACGTGTGTGTGTGTGTGTGTGTGTGTGTGTGTGTGTATTATCTGCTTCTTTATATTCTTTCATCTCTTCCATGTGGTTCTAGGATCAAGCTTCCATTTTCCTCATGGCTGTAAACTGAGGGTCATTCCTAGCTTCTAGAAATGGCTATATTCTTTGATTTATATCTCCCTTCCTCCATTGTGGAAACCATCAGCATAGTTTGATGGGTCAAGTCAAACCATTTCAAATCCGGGGGCCGGCCGAGTGGCTCAGTTGGTTAAGAGCTCGCTCAAGAGTTTGAGCTCTGAGCAACAGCGGTTCGAGTCCAGCCCGAGCTGAGCAGCCNCGGTTCGAGTCCAGCCCGAGCTGAGCAGCCGCTGAGCTGCCAACAGGTAGCAGGATGGCTCAGCTAAAAAAAAAAAAAAAAAAAACCATTTCAAATCCTTCCCATGTCACACCTCTCGGACCCTTCTTCCACCACCATCTCTCTCTCTCTGACCACAGATGGAAATGTTATCCAACCTTAAGGACTCTTGTGATAAAATTGGACCCACTGAGATAATCCAGGATAATCTCTTCAACTACAGGTTCATAACTTGAATCACATCTGCAGTCTCTCTTTTTAGAGTGCAGACATCTTTAGGGAGGCATTATTCTGTCTACCATAGTGGTTTGGTGTGACGTACACTTGGAGAGTGAAGTGTTAGGTTATGCAGTAACTAATGGACTTAAATATTATGAAAATAATTATGTCTTCAGGGATGACTATGATTTAAAAAAAAAATCCAGGACTTAATTATGAGGTTGACAGAACTGCAAAGAGGATGATAGTACAGACTCAACAAGACCTCTATGTCAAGGTCAGATCCCTGTAAGGAAAAGAGAGGAACTCTGAAACCTCGGATGAAAGCATTTGGGTGTAGGAATTGGAGAATCTGAATAATATGGTTTTAAAAACTCAATTATGCATATATTAGCTTTATTATGTCCATACGATTTTTTCAGTTGAACACATTAGAGGCCCAAAGAAATGTCATACATTCTATAAAGCAAAGATGTAACCACCATTCTCTAATTAAATGTAATATACCTAAAAATTAATAAGAAACTTCTCCCCAAGCTTTTAGAAACTAGAAAATAGTTGTAAATAACTCTCAGATCACTGAGAAAATTAAAGCTGTAGTTATAGTCTATTTAGTGATTAGCAGCAGTTAGAACGCTGTGGGCTGCAGCCAAGGTTAAAATACATCGATTAAGTCACTTCCACTACTATTATTAATCACAAAATGAAAATAAATCAATAAGCATTTATCTGAAGATACCAGAAAGAAAACAAGAATAAAAAAGTGAGGGGTATATAAAGAAGAAATTCATAAATATTAATATCTAATCAGAAATTAATGGTTTAGGTAATATAAAAAGTGGCTTTGCTAAGGAAATCCCATTTATTTCACTTTTAGGACACTAAAAATATAAAATTTTCAGAACAAGGATGGTGGTAAAGCTACTTGTACAAGTATATTTAAGAAATATAATGGACAAGTACAACTTTTGGAAAATGTGGTTACACAGGATTATTACTCAGGAAATTATAAACTATATAACACAAATTATATAATTATCTCATTCAAGACATGAAATGATATTAAACACAAAAATTAAAAAGCAATGGGAAGAGATCAATAAAGGAAAGAACAGCAGATACCAGGTTAGTTTTCCTCCACTTAATTTATAAGGCATTTGTATTAAGATCAGGGAATGTATAACTTACAGACTCTTTAAAAGCTCCCATGGCATGGAAGTCAGACAATATTCAAGTCCTAGCCTCTCAAAGACAGAAGTCTTCACAAATATGTGACATTACACATGTGAAGGACTTCTATTCATAAAATCCCCATCACTAATTTTATCTCCCTTCCACTAGTTTTCTTTCCCTTCCAAACACCATAACCGCCCAGGTCCATGAAAGGACAGAAGGTGACATGGAGATAACTCAGATACGTGAAAGAAACGAGGAAAAGAGGAAACTTTTGCCCTTGGCTTTGAGAGGTCATCATCTTGTCCTTTACTATGGATTTCACATGCATTCAATAACTATTGAAGTGCCTGTAATGAACAGACTCTGTGTAAGTGCTGGAGGTACTCTCCAAAGAGAACTAATTGGAAAAGAGTTTAAATCGCATGTACGGCCAAGAATACAGCCTCTTGTTTTTAAACTAGATTTCTGTAGGATGTTTATGTTCTATGACTTGGAACAAGGGATTGCAGCTCAAAAACTGAAGGCTCGTGATCAAGGTCCACTTATGCTAGTAGAAAGTCCAGGGATCACAGTGCTGATGGGAGAGAATTGGCATATGCAAATTAGGTCATCAGGAGAGCTTAAAAATGGGGGAGGGGGTGCTATCCCCAAATGTGTGAGTAGAGTTTAGAAAAAGGAATGGGATGCTACGTATTCCTGAACATTAAAGGTCAGTGGGAGGGAGCTCTCAGTAGAACCTGAGTCAGAAGGAAGCAGGTGCGGCTCCTGAAAGAAGCCGAGGTCTTCAGTAGATGCTGGCAGCCGACCTGTTGGTACATGTCAAGCAGGGAGCAGTGGATCTCACTCTCCCTCCACTCTCATACCCGGTCATGTCAGTCCCAACCAGAAGCCAGACCGTGACAAAACCCATCAGTCGGTCTGCGTGGGTCTTCCTTCTAGTGCATACAGCACGTCGGACAAAGGGTAGGTCTGCAGGAGCAAACAGTGTATATATATCCACATCAGAAAGAATTATTGGGACTCCAATAATGTTTTTCCTAAAATGTGGAACCACCTACTACTGGTGGGTTCTGGAATGTACTAGAAGAATTTTTCAAATTTGGCAAAAGCCAGATTAGCATAAACTAACTTATGTGACATCTTAATGGGTAATGATTTCATGGAAAGTCTGCCATGCCCTCCTGTTGCTTGGAGATAGTGACAGAGATAGTTACATTTCTAAGTATCGGTCCTTGGACATACTCTCTAGAGAATGACTTTGACACCAAACGCATTTCCAACATTTGCAGGGCCTGGAGCAAGAGTAAAAAGGGAGGCCCACATACCATATGTCAAATATTTAAAAGTTACATATCAAGATAACAAACTGTTAAATAAAATCTGTTCTACTCTCTAGTCTTGGCAAATATATCTTCATAATTATAAAATTGAAAGATATGTTCAAAGGTTTAGCTTTTATATGACGGAAAGTTGGCAAAATACCAAAGATGAGTGAATTTACTTATTACTGTGCATGCCTTGTGTTCCAAGTATAAGCCAGCAATCTTTGGATGAGTAATGAAATAAAGATATATACAATTCATAAACGATTATATATTTTCATAACATTTATTTTTGTTGCCTTAATTCTAGTAAATCAGTTATTATATTTATATAACCAATATTTTCACCTCATTGGTATACTATTGATATGATTTAGTCTTAAAAATTAAATATAAATGTAGTGAAACTATACAAAATTATATTTTAACATAAATGATTTTAATTATTTAACAACTATTTGAGTAATATAAAATTTTATATGAATGTAATCCAAAGTATATTTTAAGTAAAATTAATTTTCTTAGACATTTTCAAGTGATTTTTCTCATAAAATACTCAGAAGGCTCTATTAAAATTACAAGACAAAAGACAATTTATAATTATTATATATAACAATTAAATCGGAATCACTTAAACAAAAACAAAGTTGAAATTTATATTTTAAAATTTAAAATTGTTAAATTTATTTTATAAAATAAAACAGTAGGTATTTAGCACTCAGTGTCTATTATTTGATAATGTAAAGAATTAGTTTTCAAGGTTCATAATTATGTCTAAGATGTAGATATTTAGAAGTTCAAAAGTATTAATAACTTTTAGAATTATGAAACTGTCACGACTAGCTCCAGGATCATGAGTTGGAACTTGAGAAAGAAGAAACCAGAATCTCAGCGCTACCGAGCAAAAGATACTTTAGCCAATCATTTATAATTCTCATGCTATCTCCAAAGGGAGATTTCATGAGTTCATTAATTGGTCTTTTTTTTTGTTTTTTTTTTGTTAGTTTCAGGTGTACAGAACAATGCAATAGTTACCCTTTTCACCCTCACCAGGTAACAACCCCCCT
>NW_017731500.1:3350174-3401457 GCF_001890085.2 Hipposideros armiger | reverse complement strand
CCGAGACTATATGTATATATATCATTATAGTTGACATACAGTATTATTCAACATCAGTTTCAGAAATACAATGCGGTGGTCAGGCCTCTACATTGACTATGAAGTGGACTTCATTAATTGGTCTTTTTACTTTGTGAAGCATTTGCTGTTCACACCCTCCCTCTCGTCTGAAGCAGCGTCTGTCTGTCCACTACATCGATTGTTGCCCAAGCCAATAATAGATCAATACATTTGGACTCAGTGGACTTTTGATACAAGAGCAAAGTACAAGAGATGTGTTTTGGTGGGCCCGAAGGGTGTTAGTCACCATCATTAATGTTTGAAACTAGAGAATGCTGTGCCTGCTGAGAGCTAGCTGCTGAGTGAGGCATCCTCGTGTTCTAGAGTGAATACATCATGTGTCCTTGCTCTGTGCAGAGCCATTTGAAGCAAGAGGCTCAAGCATGGGCACACTTGCCCAGAGCTAAAGGTAGTTCCACTTGACCTTTATTTGTCTTATATTTTTTAAAAGACAAAAAGATGTGCATACAAATACACATGCTTACATCCATCTATGCTTTCTCCTATCCCTACTATGCCTCTAGTGAGGTGTTCACAATTTTTTATTAGCATGTAAATGCAGATTCACCTGACAAATATTCTTAACTCTCCAGCTATAAATCCCATCAGGGAATCCCTGCAATATTAGAAAGATGGGAGCTGTGCAACGAGTTTCCATCCCAAGCATGTTCCTGGGGCAGTTCAACTAGTCACGCTCTCAAAAAGATGTAAGATGTAAAGATGTAAAAGTGCATGTAAACAGTATTCCCTAATAGTGATTGCCTAACACCCAAAGTTCTCTGGGCTAGAAAGTTATGAGGGATCCTATTTGAGAAGAAAAATGGATTCATTAAGTACGGAAGGGAAGATTTTGCCATTGCAAAGCTTTTTTCGTAACTAGAGTTGCATTCTCCAAATTTAGAACTTACTCAAAATTCCCATATTTAGAGTTACAACTAAAAATCTGTGTCTCACAGTGTTCAAATTAGTTTAAGCCAAATGAGTTTCATGTTTGTTTGTTTTGTTTGTTTGTTTGTTTTTAGAACAAAGCTGCAAAAGTTGGCATGGGCATCCCATTTTTCTCTATTCCCCTCAGAGAGAAATCTTCTAAATTACTTAAAGATAGATGAGCTCAGGTATACATGTTTCAGTCTTTAAAATTGTAGGTTGTCATCACAAACATTTTGGCTTTAGTAAAAATCTCCAACTTGAAAACATTTGGTGGTTTTCTGAACTTGAACTAAAACTATAGTCCTTCATCCTTTCTACCGAGCTATGAAAAAGAATGTGGGCTAATTACAAAAAAAAAGTAAAAATTCCAAAATATATTAAAAAAATATATAACAAAATATATTATAAAATAACATATATATATATATTTTTTTTCAGTTCCTTAGCTGCAGAATTCACTTAACCTGGAATCCTACACATGAGTAGTTCAAAACTATACTTTTGGTTTAGAAGGTCATTTAGAGATTTGAGGTTGAACCAAATTTGCTATTAAAATTCTACCCTTTCTCTGATTTGACTCCTGTTTATGAGAAAAATGAAACTAAAGGAAAATAGAACCAATATGATATAAATTGCAATTTATAAATCTCAAAATCATTTGGATGGTGGTGGAACAAAACCATGAATCACATTCATGAATGAAGGCAGTCTGAACAAAAGTTCAGAGTTGTTTTATTACATAGAGGTCATGACCAGTAGCTGTTTAAAGTTCTTCTATTATGTAATGGAGGTGGGGTAAAGGGGGGGAAAGGAGAGGAAAAAGTCTTTAGTGTGGGTTTCCTTGCTGACAAATTCACTGTCCTGGACTCCTGAGCATTTATCGTCTGTAGGGTGCTTGGCTGCTGACAAATTCTGTGATGGCTGGAACAGATTCCTAGCATTTCAGAATGAATCGGGTGGAACTTTGCAACAAATAACCTGGCTCTCCATCAGCAGCTGGGCATACGTGTGATTCCGACAAGACACTAGCATTTAGAGTAAATCAAGTTTGAATTGAAGAACTGTAACTGTACTAATTATGGTGAGTTTTTGTAGGGCTTCTGTGGTTTCTTATCCATTTTAGTCCTTTAGAAGTGATATTTACTGCAAGTTTTGAAAACTGGTAGTCTATTGGCCAAATTTCTTCAGTATTTTTATTTTGTTTGGCTTACTTATATATATATATATATATATATATATATATATATATATATATATATATATATACACACACACACATATATATGTGTATTCCAAATAAATGGTATTATTATAAATACTATATTTGTAAAGTGTGATACAGCATACAATGTATTCATAAAACAAAATACTCCAGATGTGGTTTATTTATAAAAGTGTTGATTAGAAGGATAGGCAGAAAAGGGAGCCTTAGAACAGGCTGAACTTGGCACATGTGACCTTAAACTTCATAATATGTGAGCAGAACTGATATCTGCTTATCAGCAATGTCAGCACCTTTAATACTTCATTCTACAGATAAATAAACCTCAAGTGCAAATAAGTTCATTAATGACAAAGCTAGAATCAAAACTAAAGCCTTTGAATCTTTGTTTAATTCAAAAGAGCAGATAGATTTAATAATCTATATTCAGATAATATGTCTACTTTGCATAGATTTCAAAGGGCATAATGACAAAACATGCCATTTGGTGTTGGGTCTTTTAAATTTTCACATGTTTTTCATAACCCCCACCTCCAAATATGATTTAGACGTCCTTTTGTTAACAAATAATATTTGAATCCAATATCTTCATTCCATCCTTTGATATTCACCCTGGAGTCATTGTTGAATATCAGAAATGAAGGATGGAGTAGGGTTTGGAGATGGTCTGAAAGCCTAATTCATAGATTTTTTATTGGTATTTACCAATAAAGTATTTACCAAAAAGCTTAAGTGGTAAAGGTCTTGCTGGGAGTAAAATGTCAAAATAGCATCAATATAAAAAGTGTCCTATCAAAATGCCGTGTCTATAACTTTTATAAAATATGTCAAAATAATTTTCATAATTAAAATATTGATAAATCACCAAATTTTTAAAAATAATGAAACCTAGTCATCATGGAAAGTCTGGTAAAACATTATCATATGATTCCATGACGCATACCTTCCAGAATGGCTAAAATGAAAGAAAAAATATAAAAGACATGCTATGGACCTTTAGTAAAATTCCCTTGGGGAAGCGAATGGAACTATGAATATAAATAGAAAATGTCCAATCATATTTCTGGGTATTGAAAAACTGGTTCATATATGACATCAATAGATAATGATGCTTATCAAATCACTTTGGAATTTAGATTCTGTAGATAAAATGAAAAGAGTGGGGTTAGGGTGTTAGTTAAAATATTGACATTTACAATACACTAAAAATATATTCTATACTGCTACTTAAACTTTTGATGAAAACTTAAAAATATCAACATGTGTACTTAAAAATGCATGAGAGAACTCATAGTTCTTTAAAATTGCTTTAAAAGGTATTCGAGCAAATAATTTTAGTTGAGGCTGGAGTCCAGCTAAAACGTCGAGCTAGACATAGCTCATGAAATCTCTGCCACTTTGAAATGCTGCCCTCCTCCATCACACCCTCCACAGCAACTGTAACCCATCAGCTGCCTGTCTGAGCCATGTGGGCAGATGCCCAGGAGTGCCGGAAGAGGCCTCCTTGGTATTTTATTGGCAATAATTCAAAGCTTATTAAAATCCAGATGGAGAGAGACCTGCAGCATATTTAAGCCCATATGCCCAGTTGGGTACTGCACTATTGAATTGCTTGCATTTCAGTCATAATTTCTTTCTCTGGTTCTACTTTGATATTCTCCAAAGTGTTTATGTAATCTGTCAGTCGATGCCTCCCCTTATCATCTTTAAAGCTGGTTCTAATGGTCATCTGTAAAGCACTTAGTTAAATTCTATGTACGATATTTTTACTATTTTTATATTGGTGTTAACATCGAGCCATGAAGAGGCAATTCAGTGAGTCATTTGTGATTCTTTGTCTGTAGCGCTATTAAATTAAAAATGTCTGGTTTCTAATCCAATAATATTTTCCTAAACACATTAAGGCTGCTATGTACACATGTCATTCCATCTCTGTAGTTTGGATCATTTGTAAGAGAATTCTGTCGTTGCAAGTGTCATGGCCATTAATAGAGACCTAGAATATACCTCATGGTAGTTAGGCAAGCCAGTAGTGCTATTTATGGTGTTAATAGCATGAAATAAAAAGAATGATAGGTAAAAAACAACTCTTCTTGTCCCTTCAGGCCAGGGACTGAGAGTTCATAGCTCTATACATAGTCATTAACCATGTTGTCTTCATCTGTTACCCACTGACTCAATCCCAAATTTCTTAAGCCCAACATCCTCTCTGAAGTTTTTACAATAGGCCAGAGCTCTCCTTTCTATTAATCCCTATTACACAGAAAGGGTCTGACCTCTCATTTTGCACTTAATCTTCTACTTCCCTGAACTGTTATTCATTGCTACCCAACTTTGTCTTATCTCCCACACTTATATGCATCTGTAGGGAAAGGGTTGTGTCCTGTTCTTCTGTAACCCACACAGTGCTTAAGGGTCCTATGCCTTACAAATCTTGCATGAAGGTACCATATTGAATGTGTTTCGATAGCCCATGATTCATTCTATATTAGTTCATACCATGCTGCATTGTGAGTGCCCATTTACTACTCTGCGATGCTTACCCAATGACATGTGTTTTGAGAGCTGTGTGTGTGTGTGTATTTGCAAATTTGTTTTTCATTATTATGTCACATTAGGACTTAAGATAGTCCCAGAGATATAAATATGGACCACACTTGTCTCTAAAACATTTACTGCATGAAAGAACATTGGCAGCAATGGGACTTGGGTAGTTTCCTTGTCTCATTATTGACAAATTACTGAATCTCCTTGATTATATCTCTTTAACTGACTCTTTTCATTATGACCATTTGGAGAATTTAATCAGTAGGTAAAATCTTTCTCAAACCATAGAGAGGAAAACAATCAATCTATTTTGAACTCAATTTTAAAACTTTCATTCCATTCATTCCTAATTCTGACATGGCCCTAATTGAAGATCCATCTTAAGGTAACTTCAAAGTCTTAAATGATGCTCAAGAATGTGGTAGCAAAAACGTTGACATTTAAAATGCAGTAAAAGAGCTTACTGACCTAAATGCCACTTCACCAAAATTTTTGAGAAAGAGAAGAAAAAAAGGTCTAGAACAGACAAAAGAGAGGTAATAAAGTCCTTGCACTGAACCGAAAGAAAATTAAAAGTAGTTAAGAAAAACAAATGCTGACCACAGTTAGAAATTATAAATAACTGCAATTGAGGGAATAGACAGGGAAGCTTTGTTTTTCCAAAGTGTGACAGAATTTAGGAGGCATATCAGTTCTTTCTACAGAGTGGAGTCTTTTTGCCTATGGGATCAGAGGAATGGATGAGGGGTACATGTTACTGATATGCCAAGAAACTGGGACCATATGTTGATATGTGTCCCTCCATTTTCCCCAAAGCTCTATAACCAGGTACTAGGGACTGAATTGTGTCCACCCCACCCCCAACTCATGTTGAACCCCTAACCCACAATGTGATGCTATTTGGAGATGAGGCCGTAGGGACATAATTAGGATTAGATGAAGGCATAGGGTGGGGATTTCTGATGGGATTAGTGCCCTTATATGAGAAGGAAGAGACAGCAAATCTCTCTGCCGTGTGAGTGAAGCTATAACAAGAAGGCAGTGAGAAGTTGGCAAGCCAGAAAGAGAGCTCTCATCAGAACCTGACCAGGCCAGTACCCTAATCTCAGACTTGCCAGCCCCAAAACTGTGAGACAATAAGTCCCTGTCGTGTAAGCCACCCACCCAGTCTATGGTCTTACGTTATGGTGACTCAAGCCAACTAAGACACCAGGTGGCAATTGATAATGATGACCTATGTGCTCTCAGGGCCCCTAAATAACAGGACCCTCCCTCCTGTGTGTTGACTCATTTACAGAGCCTCCAACACCATGTTGCACTCAGGGATTACATTTTCACATCCCCTTTAAGAGAGAGGGTCTTGACGTATTCATGTGTACATGATACTAGCATGATGACAAACACTTAACAAAATTTTCACTGTGGAACGTAACACTGACACAGAAAACCACCCAGAGCAATTGTGTAGCTTCATGAATTAGTTACATGAGAAGCCCTTGCTTTCCCTTATCAACTTCCAATGTAGTTGTTGAAGACATCAGATCTTTCACCTTGATAGTCCCCCATAGTCCTGATTTTGTTGATTGTGTTCCCTCGCCAAATTGAACATGAACTTCTGCATTTCCTGAGCAATGGTGGTTGGGTTTATAGTCTTGATCAGGTTCTGGTTTGATGATTTTATGGTTTCATGATTACTTCATCAGCAGTGTGATTATTCCTCAGGGTGGGAGATTCACATTTCTGCTTGTTCACTCTTTATGAGACTTTGTAGGGAGTCTCCTTGGAATGGCTCTGACAGTTTCAAAGTTAAAGCCATTTTTGATAAATCCTTGGAAGAACCTGCCTTGGTCAAAACAACAACAAAAACCTCGTTTGTTGTGTTGTTTCTAGTTTGGAGCTATTACAGATAATGTTGATATGAAAGTTCTTGTGATTGTCCTCTGGTAAACATGTGCTTCTACCTCTGTTTTTTTTTTTTTTTACCTTTGTTTTTATGTAGCTGGAGTGGAACTGCCAGATCATATGGAATGTGTATGTTTAGCTTTAGTAGGTGCAACCAAGCCGTTTTTCATAGTGGTTTTACCAATTCATTCGCTCAAAAGCACTATATGACTCCCACCAACTGCTCTACACCCTGGCCAATAGTTGTAATTTTTTTTTTAAGTTTACACATTTTAGCGTGCCTTGTACATGTTCACTAATTTCCCTATAAGGAAGGTGATCGTATTCATCAGGGTTCTCCAGGGAAACAGAACCAAAATGATTACCTATATAGACATAAAAGGAAATATCTATTATGAAAACTGGTTCACACAGTTATGGAGGCTGAGAAGACTCAAGGTAGACCATCTGCAAGCTAGCGAACCAGGAAAGCGAGTCCAAAGGCCTAAGGACTGAGGAACAGGGGTGGATGTTGGGGGTTAGAGGTGAGGCACTGGTGCAAATCCTGGTTCTGGAGTCTGAAGACCTGAGAACCAGGGGTTCCAATGATTGATGTCCAAGAACAGGAGAGATGGATGTTTTAGCTCAAGAAAAGAATAAGAATTCACCATTCCTCTACCTGTTTGTTCTCAGGCCCTCAAGGGATCAGATGGCGCCCACCTCCATTGGGGAGGGCCATCTGCTTTATTCAATTCACCAATTCAAATGTTAACGTCTTCTGGAACTAATCTTCCCACCCCACCCAGAAATCATGTTTTCCAGCCATCTGGACATCCCTTAGCCTAGTTAAGTTGACACATAAAATTCACCATCACCATGGTACCACTATTATCAACCCTATATTATGAATCTGAAAATCACATTGGTTAAGATACTCACCCAAGTCTACAAAGCTGGTTGGCAGTTGCAAGATCCCCAGGTGAAAAGTTTTCACTGAGGTTACCTTTTTCCACTCTCCCTCTGAGCTGTCTTTCCAGCGCCCTTGGAGCTGTGCTATGTCGTGTCTCTGGGGACACAGAATGTGCTTCCTTCCAGGAGCAGGCACTTTTAGACCTGTGCCACGATATCTGGGACTCCATATTTTTCTGTGTATTCTCAAGCCCATCAAACATACCTCAAAGCAAACTGAAGCTAAGGCTTTATCTCACTGCCACAGTCCATTTGGCTAGAGAAAAATCACCCTCATGGATTCCTGAAGTCAGACAGCTGAGGGTGTGTCTGCAGCTTTCATCCCGAGGACCTGCTGAGGACAATATTTCTGGCATGTGCCTTATAAAACACTGGCTGTCCTCACCTTTTGAGTATTCGGGGCCTTGAAAGCATTTCCTCCTGCTATGTCTTTTCTCTGTGGTAGTGGTTTATGGTCTTCTATAATATTTATGATGAGCTGAGCATGCTAGCATGCTAGGTTCCTTCTTCTAAACATATTCTTTCTCCCTTGGGGAGCTCTTAGTAAGAAGTAGCGAGTGGCCAAAGTATTTAATATAAAGGTCTCTTGTAAAAACTTGAGAGAGAGAAAGAGAGAGAGAGAAATTGGTTAAGATGCACAATCCTAAATGCCCAAAACTGACAAGGTGGGTAGCTAGAAGGTGATGCTGAGTTGAAGGTTTTTGTTACTGGTGTAATACCAAAAAAAAAAAATGATAATGCGTAAAAGCATATGGGAATGAATCATTTGACACAGGGAGGTTGATGATACAACAGAGAAGAGAAGAGAAAATTGGTGTAAAGTAAGGTTCTTAGAAAGGTGAGAGGTGAACAGGATATCAGGCTTTAAGTGAACTCAGCTCTTCCATTTGTCAGAAGTGAGCAAGGGAGTGGGGATTGCACAGGGCAGACCCATGTGTATGCAGATTCAGGTAGTAGATGGAGGGAAGACGAGATATTTTCCGTCTTATGCCTTCTACTTTGTAAATTAGCAGGTGAGATCCTCCACCCAGGGAAGAGGGACAGGGGCAGTGCTGGCAGATTTGGGAGGCACCACAAAGTTAAAAAAAATCCATTTCAACTCAAAAAGTGAGTTGGGGGCAGAGAGAGAGAGAGAGAGAGAGAGAGAGAGAGAGAGAGAGACCTACGTGGAATTCATCATGAAAAACATTAGAGAGCTGTAGGCTGCATGCAGATGATGTGAAATGTTATGCAACTTGTACCCAATATTTGATTGAGTTTTAATTAACTTTATTGTTGCCAGTTTTCAATGTGTTATCTATCAACTCTTCATCTTTCAATGCCATCAATATATATATATATAATTTTTGATAGCAGATGCTGGGAGATCTATTAAGAAATCATTTTTGAATATCAAATTCTCTGTGTTAATAGAACTAATTATCCCTAGAAAAAAGCAAGCATCCCCAGTAACATAAGCCGGTGGCTGCAGCCATCTGTCTGAGTCAGTGAGAAAAGATTCTTTTCTCTAGCTAAGTATTCCCCATCCCTTCTTTCTCTCTTAAAATTAATTTCTCTTGAAGAGAATCTGCCCTTTACAGTTGAGATCTAACTCGTAACTTTGTGTTTCCCTGGTTTGCTCTAACCTGAGGTTCCATATCTAATTCTGCTACACCTAAATGGTAGCTATGACCCAGCTCCTGGGCAAGCCTCCACTAAATTCTGAAAAGTAGGTTTTTTTTTTAAATTTTATTGGGGGAGAGTATGTTTTCCAGGACCCATCAGCTTTAAGTCAAGTCGTTGTTTGCAATCTAGTTGTGGAGGGCGCAGCTCACTGGCCCATGTGGGAATTGAACTGGCAACCTTGGTGTTAAGAGTCTGTGCTCTAACCACCTGAGCTAACTGGCTGCCCCTGAAAACTAGTTTTGTTTTGTTTTGGGTTTTTTTAGCTGAGCCACCCTGCTACCTGTTGGCAGCTCAGCGGCTGCTCAGCTCGGGCCAGGACTTGAACCACTGTTGCTCAGAGCTCAAACTCTTGAGCAAGCTCTTAACCAACTGAGCCACTCGGCCGGCCCTGAAAAATAGTCTTAAAAAGTGCAATAGAGAGAAACAGCCAGCAGAGGCGGGGGTTCTGCCTTTCTGCTGCTTGCCTTGTCCCCATAACGAGAGGGTCCAATGGAGCAAGGGCTGGAAGTCACCAACCGTCGTTCAGCCCCACAGGCAGCGCCCCTTTCCATTGGCAATGGATGGAACGATGCTGGATTCAGAGCTGTCTCCTTGAGCTGTGCTTTCTAAGAGTTCAGGCTGATCTCCTTTTCAGGGCAAGTTGGGGAGGGGATGAGGAAATTGGGGTGGAGAAGGGAAGAAAAATGCTGTCATGGCCATCAACAGGTGAAGCCTAAAAATCTCACTGGAAAAAAGTAGTGGAAGAAGCAACAGCTGCAGGTCTGTTTGGAGAAGGTCAGCGGAGCAGTTTCCATGGGACATCTGTTTCATCGGCAGGGCTTTTTTTTCTTTCTTTCTTTTTAAATAAGACTTGAGCTGAAAGCCTGCTTTATTTAGGAGATGTTAAGTCCAGGGATACTGAGGGCTTTGCAAACTGCCAACATACCCTCCTCATAGTCCTCTTTACATACCTCCCACCAGCCCGTCACCATGGAGCTCAGTGGAAAAAAGAACATCCAGAGATTAAAATAGCTCCGGTGCAAGGTGCAAGCCTGCAAGCCACACGTGCCCTCTAGCCTTCTCCTTGAGAAGCATCAGCCAGAGATGAATCAAACTGGAGGGGAAGGGAGCAAAAATTTACTTTTGTAGTCAACACATATGGCTGTGTACACAGTAGGCATTCAGTAAGCTTCTGTGTTTTGGAATACATGAAAAAAAGAAAGAAAAAAAAAACCAAGAACAGCTAACAAACCGCTTGTTTTGTATGACTGGGAGGAAAGAGCCAAGTTATTCTGCAGAAGTTAAGATAATATTGTGGGACCTAAGGGCAACGGTGCCCTCAATATAAAAAGTGGTGAACCAGCATATCAGATGATCTCTTCAAGAAAGGATGTTACATAAGAATAACTTGGTTTCAAAAGTCAATATAACTGGGGTGACCTGTTAGATCAGTTGGTTAGAGTGTGGTGCTGATAACACCAAGGTTGCCGGTTCGATCCCCGCATGGGCCACTTTGAGCTGAGCCCTCCTTAAAAGAGTCAACTATGCCATTGTAGCAAGAAAGCAATGTGTAACCAATGACCATCACTGTTCCCCAATAAAATTTTTAAAAAATAGTCAATATAATAACAAAACGCGAGCTTGATGCAGTAGGGGTTAATTGCCATGAAAGTAACATAGGCAACAAAAGAATATGAACATAATTAAAGAATTAGAGTCTGCCTAGAAAATTTTACTACCTTAGAATTTTAAGAATCAGTGAAAGGCAAAAAAAAAAAAAAGGTCTCATTAACTTAGCCAAAACAGAAGGAATGCTGATATCTTTCTTACAGAAGTGAACTATTCCTATGGTTATCTTCGATCCACTTTAAAGTTTCTTTTTCACTGGGTAGCTGAGATAGTACAATTAGAAATGCCTTACTGGATTTTTGATTAGGCACAAATAACATTTATTATTGCCAAAAACATGGGGAGAGATAACAGCAAAATGGTAAGGTTAATCGCAGCTAAAACCCTATCAGATGAGATATAGTGATATGCTCATATATGTATACTTAGAATCTTCAAAATCAATATTTGTTCTCGAAATAAGAATTGATTTAAAGTCATTCTGAACAGGCATATGAGAAGCACAATTTTCACATTCTTTCTCTATCAGTGATACATTTATATTTATACACAGGCTAAACGCCAAGTCACTTTCATCAGGACCATCAAGTTAGGCTTCTTCATAGCTCTAATCAGGGGACCAAACAAACATATTCCCCTGGACTGCTTCCTAACTCTAAAGAACCACTTTCCTGCTTTGTTATGATCATAACCCTAGGTCAATGAGCAGCATAAAGGAATAAGAAAAATTAATGGCCAATTATTCTTTTTTCATTCAATATTTAAGGGTCTACTGCAAGCTTATTGAATAATCATGATAAATATCGGACAGAAATTTACTTTTCAGAATTCCTCTGGGAAGAATATTATATTTGTTCAGAAGATGTGTTTTAATAAGCTGTCTAGAGCTGTGACTAAGACGGAAATTGCATATTAAAGTAAAACAACAACAAAAATAAAACAGCTGAGAACTATTCAAAGGAGAGAATTCAAATGTTCCTTCCTCTGTCTGCATGGCCGCTGTGTCCTGTGACACACAGCCATGCTTCTCAGTGCATAGAAAACACGTGGGTGTTTGTTAAAATGTACATGCTGATTCTGTATGGCTGTGGTGGACTGAAGTCTTTATTTCTAAAAGGTGATGCCAAGGCTGCCAACCTAAGGACCACCTTGGATAAGCACTTTGTAGAAAGCACTGATTGAATTTTCTCTGCTCATTTTGGGGTAGACATTAGCACAGAGTGAGTTAGCCTGTGTTATAGAGGACCTGTCCTGCATACTGGGAAAGGCAGAAGTCAGAAGAATTTAGGTTATGCCCAACGAAGTAGAATAATTGAAGAGGCCCAATGGGGCAACATAGGTTCCTAAGGACATTAAAGCTGATGCGTTGAGGTAGGCATGGAAAATCCTCTTCTGTCACTCATAAAATATGTTCAATGAAAAGCTCACAGCAAAACGAAGAGCTTCGCAGCTCTGCATCTGGGTAGGTCTGCGAAAAACCAAGGATGCAAGAGCAGGAACCAAAGGAGTGAACGACATCTGAATGACGAAAACGGTACCTGACATTTATTGAGCATTTGTCTATGTCAGTCACTAAGCGTGTTGCATTTTCTACCATGATTATTGCCATTTTACATATAAGAAAACCTAAGGCATGGAGGGGTGAAGTCTGACTTTCTCATTCTTACTGACAAAGCCCAAAGACTACATTCAGTCACTCAAGAGCTTAAATATATAAATATTTTCATTATCAGCTTAAATGGGTGAAAATCAAGCCCCCTCTCCCTCCTTCGTTCCCTCTTTCTTTTTCTCTACCTCTATCTTTCTATCTCACCCCTCACCCCTTGTCACCAATCATTCTGGAGGAAGGTACTCTAAGAATTCCTGAGAGCTGCTTTTTAATTCCTATTCCCTCACTTTATAGAATAGCTTGGTTTTCTTCCCCTTGTGGAGAGTCAGACCTTCAAACTGTATTAACACGCTTTGTTCTGTGAATTCACACTTTCAGTGAAGCCCAGGCTCTTAAAGTGAAATAAGTGAAAGTGATCACAAAGGAATGATAGCAACTTTTATGGATGAATTACCCCTTTAAAGATCATACTTACCACTGAAGAGAAGAAAGAGAATATTACCAAGCACTCTGGTGCTCCTGGGTATCCTGCTTCGATAGGTAACCACTACCCTGGATTTTGTAGTCCTCAGTTCTTTGCATTTGTTAATAGCTGCAAAATAAATGCAGGGGACCCTAAAAGAGATGTGCATTTTTGAATTGTGTATACATGACATCAGAGTAAATATTTTCTCCTGCAATTTTTTTTTCCAATCAGTGTCATGTTTGTAAGATTCCCTGATGTGGATTTCTGTAGGTGGAGTTCATTCCTTTTTTTACTACTGAAGAGCAAGGCATTGTGTGACTACACTAGTCAATTAGTCCACTTGTTATCAGAGGACATGACTTTTGTTTCCAGGTTGTTTTGCTTTTGTTACCACAAATGATTTTTTTTTCTTAAACATATGAGTTCCACAACCCATTTTTTCTCTACATGTTAGGTTATATCCATTCTCATCTTACTTCCGTTCAAACGTTCTCATCCTTGGCTGCATATTAGAATTAACTGGGGGATATTTAAAAACCCGGATGCCCACATTCCACTCTAGACCAATTGTATCAGAATCTTTGGAGGTAGGACTCAGGTATTAGATTCATGTAAGGTTTTCCAGGTGCTGCCAGTGTGCAGACAAGGTTGCATGACATTGCATTAATTCCACCCACCTTTGAATGGAAAACCTGCTTTCCTGGTTCCAAGTGCATTCAATAACACTTCCCAGAAACATGTCCTCAAAAATCAGGACCTAAATGCCCTGTCACAAACCTAGAACCCCAACCTCATTACCTGTTTAGTTTAGTTTTGTTGTTTTGCTTAGAGCGCTATGGTTTGCATGTCTTTCTATCTGCTCATGTCGTATGTGTTCGGTGGTGACCTGATAGCCTAATAAACCTCTAAGAAGTGATTTCTTGAGGAAGCATTATTTATTCATGGTATGCTCTGGATAACTTTGCAAAACAGAGCTCTTGTTTATTCAGGACCCAAAGGGTAAAACCCCAAATTTGAACCAACCCTTTAATAATCTGCGAAAGAAGAAAAAAAAATCGCAGCAGTTTGCGGTGGAGTCAATAAATATTAAACTTAAAGTCACATGATCTGCCCTGATCCTTTGCAAACCACAGATACCCTCCTTTTCTAGGAAATGTTCCTCTGGCCATTAGCCATTTCTTAAAGTAGAACCCTTAGTGGAGGAGGAGTCAATAGGTTGAATGGTGACTCAGGCTCCAAGGAAAACAGAGAATGCGTTGATTTAATGGCTTGACAAGTCACTTGTTACCCAGTTATGCAAAATGTTGCCTGATATCTACGAAAACCATTACTGAGCATGCACCATGGATTGGAACTAAACTCCTCATTACCCCAGTAGGGCAGCATTAGATAAAGCGCTATTATTCATTCTTTAGAGAGCTTGATCATAACAACACAGAGGTAATTCGGAGCAGTCAGCAACCCATACTCTCTACCAGCAGTGCACAGCAAAATGAACCTGCTGATTATGACCTGTATCTTTTGGAGTGAGGGTTTCAGTAATGTTTTTTGTCAACTATGTCATGCATTTTCTGTGAAGGCTGCTACTCCAGGAATCATTAGTATTTAGAATTACTCTCCTCCTTTCTATCTACCCCAAACTCTTTCTTCTTGATTTCCAAGCCAATTTTTTAAAATTAATTTTCATACTCCTTTATTTTCTTGAGAATAAAATTTTTGGGGGAAAAAAAACCCTGAAAAAATATGATGTAAATTATGCTCTATTATGGTTATGTAAAGCTTACAGAATATTTACACCATAGTGAATCTAATATCTAGCCTAGAAGTTTATTCAGGCAACAGATTTTACGGCGTTTCTACAATTTATTGTTAATGAAACAGTGACCAGGCTTATTTTCTTGGCCAAGTGACTGCATTTTCATCCTTCAAATGCTCTCAGAAATGGAGGTTTGCAGAGGCTAGATAAAAGATACCTACCAAAATTTTATAGCTCCTTAATCCGAATGGCCTGTTGCCTTTGCCTGGTTTTTTTTTTGCAGGGCTATTTGTATCATCAGAAACTTAGATAAGCCTAGATTAAATGCACAGTTGATGGGCATACATAAACCTATTGTTGGATAGATGAGCTTTGAGTCATTTCTACACATTCCAAGATATGAAGTCCTTGATGATTGTATACTGGCAGAGAAGAAGAAAAATCAAATCAAAATAACTTGGAAGAGGTAAGGCTGAGGGTTTGTTTTTTTTTTGTTGTTTGTTTGTTTGTTTGTTTTTTTGGCTGAGGATTTTTTGTTTGCTTATTTGTTTGTTTGCCCATGATAAAAATTAAATGCCAGGTTGATAATGAGCAGTCTGCCAGTTATAAGTAACATTGCTGGGCGTCACAGGTTTTCTTCTTCCTCACACGTGTGAATGCCTCACAACGTGCAAGAGAGATTCAGCATCATACCTGTGTGATCCCTATACTTGGGTGAAGGATAAAAATAAAGAAAGAAAAAAATTACATCAGATGCATAATATTCATATATTTTAATTATACAAGAGATGGTTACATAAAGTTATATGCTATAAAATTTGTTGAAGGTCATTTATCCATATAGGATGTGGAAAATTACTATATATATATGTGTGTGTATGTATGTACTGTGTACTCGTGTGTGTGTGTGTGTGTGTGTGTGTACACACACTGTAGATGAAAAAGAAAAGCATTCATATAAAAATCAGAGAAAGAGGGACAACCCTTATTAGTATTGAATTTTTCTTTCTCTATTTTTCTTGATATATTCCTTTGTTAATTTTCTTTAAAAGTAGTTTCTGGTTAACAGAGAAGCGTAAAAAATATTCCACCCCACCGGAAGTTTATTTATAAGTATTAAGACTCCTACACCCATTTTTTTTTTAATCTGGAGGCTTTAGCATTTAAGCTCCTACCACTGGACATCATTTCAATGCAAATGAGCAGAAGAGCAAATCACACTTGTGTTCAGGGCCTTTGCATTCAGTTTTTCTGGTATCTACTTCCCTCTTGCCATTCACTAAGAGCTGTATGAACATAGGGTAGCCCCATATTAAGCAATTGCTTACATCATTTGAATACTATTTTATTTCCTACATGTATGCCATGTGATCTAAATTTGGGTGGGAAGATGAATAAGGAGTAAAGTATGTTATTACAGACATTGCTTCGTATTTGGTGATTAGCTATAAATGGTTTTGACTGATGTAGCTTAATGGCAGAGATATAAAATAAATTATATAGCAAGTCGGCTCCCTGCCCAACCCACCCCTGCTGGCAGTCTCTCAGATGCAGCCTTTGTTTCCTATGAGAGGATCTGGGAGAGAGAGAGAGAGAGAGAGAGAGAGAGAGAGAGAGAGAGAGAGAGAGAGAGAGAGAGAGAGAGAGAGAGAGAGANACACACACACACACACACACACACACACACACACACACACACATACACACACTCCCCTTAAATAAGATGTATTATCTGACGGTTGATCAGAGTTATAATCCATTTATACATGACAGCACTATTAGTATGTGTCATGCACCATTGTTCTGATTGAATAAACACACTCTATTAGAAACAGAATCCAGCAGTCCCTTTTAATTTACTCTCCTTGGGCATTAAAGACATCTTAAGGAAACTTGGGCATATCCTTTAAAAACAGTATGAAATGGAAAATTGAGACCGATTCCAAAATGTACTGATTGTGACGCTAGTCGTGTGTGTCTTCTAGGCTCTCTTTAACGCCATGACCCAACGCCATGCTGTTTTCTCTCACCCGTATCTTCTTCCTTCCCGCCATCCAGCTCCCTTACTCTCTCATTTTCTCTTCTGCCCTCATACTTACTACAAATAGCTAAAAACAATAGCAAACGTTTACATGTTGTTATGTTTCAGGCATTGTCCTATGGCAGCTCATATATTAATTCGTGTGATCCTCATTATAACATTATGAAGTATTATTATTATCTCTATTGATTAGGAAAGAGAGGTCTAGACAGACAATTAAAATTCTTAGTGTGAAATGGCTAGCACCTGTTGGAGCTAAGATTTGAACTCGGGCCATCTGATTTTGTCTGGAGCCCACACACCTCATCCTTCCATATTCCTGAGTAAAGACAGCTTAGACTGAATTCCAACATTAAAGTCTACTCCTACTAATCAATTGAAAGTAAGATTTGGAATAAAAATCCTGCTTGAATTGCTGACATGTATACATTTTAAAATGGTGTGTTTTTATATTTCTATCATTTCAAAACTATTCAGCAATTTCTAACTTTACAATGTTAAATAGAAGCAGTAATTGCTGAAAGTGTGATCTGCTAGACCTGCTTTAGATAAGAATAATTTAAAGACTCGATTCAGTGCTGCAGTGTCGATACATGTTAACACACACTTTAAAAGCTAAGAAATCTTTATGGTGGAGCTCAAACATCTCTCTGCCATCTTTGTCCTCCCTTCATTCAAAAATGTCCCTCCACTACAGCACAAAGGTAAAATTTAACCTAGCATTTCTGAATTTTTATAATTTCTTAACTAGCAAGAGCCAAATAAATGAGATTTAATCTAGAATTTTGCTACTAATGCTCTGGAGAGATGAAAATACATCAGACAAATTACTTGTAAAATTTAACACTCTCCAGGTATCTGGAGAAGCAGACACATGTTGAGCTTAACTATGGGTTTTAAGTAGAATTTTTAAATATGTATTTAAGTGATTTTCTGTGCTGCTGGATATCATGTGTAACGTATGTGATAAAGCAGTATGCTATGTTTGTGGCAGGCAAACAAGAGCTGTTAGATGATTGCCAGTTACATCTGCACGATCAAATTTGATAGCCATTTGAAACAACATTCTATATTTTTAATCCAAGCGTTAATAGTGTCACATGAAACGAAAATTCATTCATTCCTTTTCTGTACCTTGGAGCATATATCCTGGAGTCACAAAACCACTTATTACCAGGGAGGTATTTGTCTTTGAAGTCCATATAATTACAGGAGAAGCTTAACACACTCAACTTTAGTGGGTTTTATGCATTATAGCAGAAGATTATTATAATTCTCTTTAATTAGCAGAGTGAAAACGTAGCTTGAAGGGTATTTTCTGGTCTTCACTCAGGGACCATTGTCAAACTTCAGCAGGGTAATTTCATGCCTCCTGAAATGTTATGTGCCAAAGTATCATTACAAGGGGACCATTTTGCACAAAGCCTAATACCGCACCGATCGTGTTCACTCAATTGCAATGCAAGTGGATATACCTCAGTAGCACTCCGTCGTCTTTGTTTATTATACACAATGAAGCAGGTGTGCTGCGCTAGGACAGCTCATCTCACGTCTAACTGAGACATGTAATTGAAATCACCCTGACATCTATATTCTTTATTAGAGTTTCATTTATTGGGTACCACTATGGAAGGACATAAAAAGAGGGATATCCTGTAACGCAACAATGCGAACCTCTTTCTGCGCAGCCTTGAGTTGTCTCAGTGGCTCCATGTATTCCGAATACATTCCCTGGGCAGCGTTTCCTCTTGAGTCTAATTAGAGTCCATTCTGTGTATTTACAAACAGGAAGCAACACGTCTCTGACCTCACGATCTTCACTCAGAGACCTCCTCAGTTAGCATGGGGCGTTGGTTTTATTTGGGAATGGAGGCAGGGTCATCGTAAGTTCTGTATGTGACAAGGGCAAATTACCTTTTTTTTTTCTGTGTTAAAAATGACAATCACAATATTGTTTTCAGATTATCAACTTGACACATAGAGACATTTTATAGGAGTTTTCACAATCCCATTTCAATCGTCTTCAGAAATGGGCAGCTAATAGTTGGGAATCATAAGTTAGAGACTCAATATCTGGAGTAAACTTGAAAACTAAACAATAAATAATGGCATAGAAAAGATCCCATTATATCAAGATGGGTGTGGACAAAGGTAATATGTCATAAAAGCTCCTTTTCAAAGGATAAAGAAAGTAGTGCCTGCCTATAAATGGATACCAACTTCATGTTTTGTTTTGTTTTTGGTAATGCTTAATGTATGTGAATAGCTGCATGAAAAACACATAAAGCTTCTAAGCTGAATTAAGAGAACAAACTATATTTTCCCCTTGTTTAGTGCAGACCAGCACTATTTTAATAGAGTCAACTTCAATTCTCTCAACCTAAAATATTATTAGTATAAAAACTCTGATTTAACCAGAATAAAATTTATCTCCTTTTAAATTTTCTTTTAGGCCATAGTGTATCTAGATATTGTTTTGGAAAATATGTTTTGTATTATTTGGAGAGGGCGGGAGGCATTAAGAATATATACTATTTAGGCATAGAAATGCTCGAGTCAGCACTATTATGGGTGATTATGTGATTGTAAATTAAAATAGCCGCCCAAATATCAGTAATATTTATTATTCCATGTTAATATTTGCAAATTTCATAACAGGGTATTCTCCTTTCTGTTCCACCTAAAGTAGAACAAATGGTGATATGCCCTTTCTAACCCTTAAGCATGAAGTTGGCAGTGGTTATTAGGTTATTTAAATAACCTAAATATGGATCTAAATTGGATTTGGTTACTGCAGGCAATGCTATAGATACAATGTGGTTTTAAAAACATTGCTGAAAATTAGCAAGCATAAACACTTTTAAAATACCAACTTATTCTTTTCCCAGTTGCATTTGTTGAAATTCCACAGCCCCTGAGAAGGTCAGGTCAGGAATTTCTTATTTGTGAATCCATTTTATATTCAAACACCTTCTATGTGTTCCCTGCTCTTTTAACAGCTCAAGGTGCATGTGACACACAAAAAATCTTGAATTACTCAATTTCTCTTTTATGGCAAGAAAACTTGTAGTATAACAAGCACATGGACCAAGTTTACATATTTTCTTTACATATTAAAGTAATTGGTACATAGGGATACTTAATAGACTTTAACTTGAGGATGCTGGTGAAGATAAATTTGCCATTTCCCCAACATTTCCATGGATTTCAGATGCTCCCATTATTAATAAAAACAGGAAGGGCATAGTCTGTGCCAGAAACTGTACTCAATTCTTCCCATGGTTTTCTCTACCTTGCCATTCATCTGTAAGATAGTTACTATGACTTTCCTTGTTTTATGCATACAGAAGCTAAATTCTGGAGAGAATAAATAATGTGCTCAACATCACAGAGCTAGGAAGAGGCATAGCCACAGCTAAACTAAGATAATATAAATGTCAGTCTCATTTTCTTGATTGCCCTGTTGTACTGCCTGCTATGTTAGCTGACTTTTCTCAAACTCAGTTGCTTCTCTGTGCACTTGACTATTACTTGACATGTTACGAGGTTTGCAGAATTATCTTTCCGAGAGACCAAAAACTTAAGACAATACACAACCAGAGAAGGAAGGAAGAGAACTCCAATTATTGATATGCTCTAAGAGGCTTCAGGGACATCTGATATTGGATTGAAGAGGTCAGCATAGAAAATTGTAAGTCAAAGGAAGACAGGTAGGTGCTTTGGAAGTTAAGCAGTGCTGTAGATCATTAGATATCCATATATAGATAAAACAAATTCTTAATGCATTGGAAGCTCAGAAAAGAGTTTTAAATGAGAGCTACTGGTAGTGTTGAATCCACTGAAAGATGGTGAAGCGTTAGGGATAAGGAAGGCGTTGTTCCCTGGGGTTACAGGAAAGGGAGGGTGTAAACACAACACAATTATTACATTCATAGAAATGATCTTTTCTCAGTGTTTTCCTAAATTATTGAAAAAAACAGGCAAATATTCTGTCTGATCTACTTTGCATCCATCAAACTGGACCTCACAGTTCCTGCTAAAAACTGAGCCAAACCAGGTATAAAGGTTATATGATGATCATTGGAGATATACTGCCATACTCATAATAGTTTGGACACTGCCCATTTTAGGGCATTCATTTATTTAAACTCCTAGATAGCTGCGTTTTTTTTTAATGTAGAATCTAGGAAGCAAAAAGTGTTATTTGGAAGGCTTGGTGGGAACACTGTTCATCCTGTGATAGGCGTTAAAGCATAAACTAGGTCAAATGACATTTCTGGACAGTATAGGATCCCGAGAACTGATTCATGGAAATGACTCATTGATAATATTTTATGTTTATTTTGGATTATCTTTTAAGATTTGGAGCACTTTGCGCTATATTAAGACTAGAGCAATTTCACTGGAAAGGCTGGAGAACTTTTCCAAATGTCTTTGTTTGGGGTGGTTTTCTTGGTCTGCTCAACTCAATTTGTGGGGCTTACATTGTAAGCCCCTTTCCCCACTCACCTGGGCTATGAAGTGCATAATATTATGAATTGCATCTATTTCCCAATAGTTACAGAAGAGACCTCAATGAACGATAAGGGGTGGGTTAGAGGATACTGTTCTTTCTTTGTGTCCCTGGTGGGTTTAAAATGGTAACCTATAGGAATGCGAGGGATAACAGCATCCCTCATCCCTAAGTCATGTACCTCCACACTCCCCAGAGATTAGAATTTTTAACACTATTAAATAGCCTAAGTGAGATTTCCAAATGTTTTGCATCCCGTTAACTCAGTCTTCTTCTAAGGTAGTGTCCAAATAAGGTTTTGAAAAGTGATATGAACAATGGATGGCTAGAGGGGGTTCTTTTTCCAACTGATTCCCCATGTGAGCCTGAGGAAATACAAAAGGCCACAGCTGAGGCAAGATGCTGAGATTTAAATGTGAAGAGTTCCTGTAGATAGCAGGAGGGGGAAAAGGTGATGAGGGGTCATCAGAAGGTTGGAGAAGCCAGACACAGGATTTTCTTTGTGTGAAAAGAAATAAAAAAGCCAAAGTTACTAACTAAAGCAAGCTAGTAAGCAAGTTATTAGGCACTGTTTAAGAGGAAACGGGAAAAAAATTAGAAAAGTAAAGGAAATGTGGCAGCATGATTTAGGAAAGGATTTATGGACATTTGATGTTGAGATAACGTTTGATTTTATTTATACTCTGTGTTTGGAAACCCGAGCCTTACTGGCTCCTGTGGCCTTCCCTTGGTTAGAAAAAAAATCATTTCAAAATACTCTATTTTAACCCATAAGGTTAGCACTATGATTAATAGATTTTTATAAAAAAAAAAAGAGAAAAAAAACCCCTAACTTTTCCCAGGCTTATTTCAAATGAATTGAAGCAGTCAGTGAAAAACAGAAAAATAAAGAGAAAGCCATATGAACGACTTGTGTATTTCCACTTGAAAATTCCCAAATAACGTTGACTGGGACGTACGAGTATAGATTGTTTACAATAGAGTATGATTTGTAGAATGAACTAGAGCCCCTTTTCCATTCGTTACCTTTGAAAATATTGAGCTAAGTGAAACATTTTTATTTACCCCTTTTGCTTACCTATTATACCTTTCTAATGGAGTCTAACCTTTTGGTTTAAAGTGAAAAGGGAAATTTGGGGAGTGGCCATAAGAACTTGATTCTGAAATCTAGTGAAGAGGGCTAGAAAAAAAGACATCTGTAGGCAAATTATGGTGCTTAGTTAGTCAGTGAGTGGCCAAGCTGAAGCTAAGGAACCCTGATGGGAATTTGAATTGCATTTCTTTAACTTCCTAGCATTTAGGCCAATTAACTTCTCTAAGCTGCGGGTTAAAATCGCAAATACACTATATGCTAGCCCTGTGATCTTTGGCAAGTCACGTAATAGTTTGGAGCCTCGATTTCCTCATCTGTGAAATGGAGAAATATTGGGTTATCGGAAAAGTCATGACGAATTTTTGCAATGAAAAACGTAGAAAAAATACGTCATGACTTTTCTGACAACCCAATAGTAGTACTCATTCAACAGATATGTTATGTGAATTAAATGAAGCGATAAACTGAAAAATACATAGAACAGAAAGTTCTCCACAATGTGAGTCTGTCATTGTGGAAGGGAACGTGACATAATGATTAAATCCTATTAAGATAGTTAGGAATCATGAGAAATGCTTAAGGAAAATAAAGATGAATATGTAATTTGGAAAAAAAAAAACCAAAGAAAAACTAAGCAAAATGACACCAGGGAGGCTGCGCTAGGTAAGGACTCAGGGAAAACATCTCTGTTGAAGTGATCTGAGCTAAGACCTGAATGAAAACCCAGTAAAAAGCTGGCCACCCTTGGTGCTAACCAAATAAAAGCAAGCTCAACCAATCAAAGAACATAATTAGGCTACCAGATTGAAAAAAACTAAAAAAGATAAATCATTAAGTCATGGTGAATACGGATATTGGCTGTTCTAGTAGAATTATTCTAGAGAGCAGATAAACTGTGAATATTCCCTGACCCACATTCACCCCTGTCGAATATTGTCTAAAGACGTCATTGAACAAATGCTCAAATAGACACATGCAATTTTATGGCAATATTTCTTCAGGACTAATGCTTTCATTTTTACCTTGAATTTTTAAATGCTATTTATATAGTAAGGATGTTTATCTTAAAAAATTGAAAACAACCCAAATGTGCATCAGTATAAAGGATTGGTTCAATGAATTATGCTACCTACGGGCAATACAGCTATGAAAGATGTAGCTACTCAATACGCTGTTATTATTCTTTTAGATAGAGAAGGTTGTGTGCTTAGTTTTTGTGACACACATGACCTAAAGTCACCTCTCCATGAATGTTTTTCTGCTTGTTGGCTCTTTTGATCAGTTATTAGAGAGAGAGGGTATAAATCAGTCATTTTGCCTTGTTTGTATATCCCACCTCATTGCTATCCCAGAACTTAATTTCAGCAGTCATTCTGTTTCAAGTCATTGACTGAAAAACATGTTGGATGTACTTCTCTTGGAGACAGTGGGACAGTAGTCAGGACACTTGTTTGGTCCCTTTCTACAAGCAAGCCAAAAGGTCATGGAAAAAGTTATTTTGCCAAAGAATCCTTATGCCATAGCATGAGAGCTGGGTTTTGACAATTTCCCATGCGGTTTACATTGCACTGCCCGCATCTGGGTCCAAACCCATGACCTTGTGTGAAGCTTGATCTGATGATCTGCAACTCCACTGTTCAATTTAAGAAACACAGGCAAGCACCTGTCATGCATCAGGTACCGTGCTCAGTAACATGATACTTGGAAGGTTTCCCTTTTGCTACTGTCTTTCAGGAGTATGCGGGGTGTTTTTCACTGATTCCAATATATCAAGTCAGACCTGAGTTTTTCCTTATCAACAAGGCTATAGGAGTAAGCTGAGGGTAAGATATTGGTGTGACATTTTTAGGGGACCAAAGGGTCTGGGCAAGTTGTTCACATACCTTATTTGTGCTTTCTGGATTAGCCTAGTGCCACTCCTGAATGTGCCTCATCATCTTTCACTACTTTCTTATTGTGTCTGAACAACCTTATGGCTTGTTGCTGCGCTCATGACGGGCAGTTCCCATACTCTATTCATCTGATGTTTGTTTCATAGTTTGGTGCTCAGTTTCTAACAGGGCCCTGTACAAGCTATTGGACTTCCTCTTATACAGTGACTAAGTAGGGCATGGACTTGCTCCAGACATCTAGAGGTCTTCCTGGTGGTGTGCTGGGGGTCAGCTGGTACCTGCTCATAAGGGCTGATTGCTTGCAACTCTTCCCAACTCTGCTTTCAGTGACATCAAATTGGTAGCCTGAATTTGGCCATGGCAGGAGTATGTTGCATCATGCACATTGTCAAACACTATGAAGAGAACTTTTTTCAGAGTTCCAGTTTAACAGCACACCTATGCATCTTCCCAGTGACTCTCTTATAGGAGCTTCTCAGAGAAATCAAACAGCTTACTTCTGGACCATTCATAGAGCTACACTCTAGTGAGTGATCTAGTTCCGGAATCCTATCCCAATGGGCTACTTCCTAAGGCCATTTCTAACACCAACTGCTTTGGTGTGGGTTTCCCAGGAATCTAGCCCTGAGACAAAGATTATGGTACGATCTTATTTGATAGGCAATCCCAGGAACCACAGTGGAAGATGAGAAGTGGAAATTGGAAGGGAAAAGAGACAACGAGCAGTGTGTTATCATTTCTGTTACCACTGTGGACTGAGAAGATTTAAAAACCCTGCTAAACATACCTTAAAGTTATCCCAACTAGGGCGAGGCACCTGGGATATAGTAAATCAATTCTTGTGCATCACTGGTTAAGGGCTGCTTCTGGAAACTTCCAGCTTGCCTTGTGCCCAGGCAGATCATGTTTTGGGGGCCAGAAATAAAACCTTAGGCAAAGGTGTTTATAGGAAATAGCCTCTGATGAATAAAGGTAAATTCTGAGTTGTGTATGAAGGCACCAATAGTTTTTATGACAAGAAGTAACACATTTATTTTTTGGGTATTTTCTTTTACATATTTGGCAAATAATTTTCATTCAATTGCTATAAACCCTAAGCTCTAGGATCTCAGCAAAAGGAAATTTATCTGAACAAAAATGAACAATGGGTCAAACTATAAGGTTCTCTCAAGGGAGAAAAACCATAGTCATAAAACATAAAGAATGACATTGTTGGCGAGGAAAGTCACCTTGTACAGACTCTATATGCAAAGAATTACTTCTTGTTGAAGAATAAAAATCAGCCTCTGTCAAAGGAACTGTAGAAAAAAGTGTTAACATCTAAAACACTCCAAGAAAGGGGTCCGAATTTGAACCAGAGGACTTCCTTCCAAACACGTACCACACACTAACTGGAGAAAAAGCAAAGTTTTATGATATTTATTTGGATTTTCGAGGCTTTGACAAAGAGCAGCACTGAATGGAAAATCAGACTTTGAATGTTGTGTTTTTACAGTGAATGCTGCCTGATGGACTGTCTAGAAGATCAGAAGCAGCCTTCGAATTTTATCTGTTAAAAAAGTTAAAACAGGAAGATTAAAAATTACCAAATACAGAGATGCCAAAAAGATAAAAAGTTCCCAAGCTGCATCACTAGTATATATATTTTTTCTTTTCTTTTTCTCTTCCCTTTCTTTCTTTCTTTCTTCTTTCTTTCTTTCAACATTTTGGTATATATTCTCCAAAACATTCACATTCTTTCTCTCTCTGTCCCGTCCCTCCCCCACACTGTGTGTGTGTGTGTGTGTGTGTGTGTGTGTGTGTGTGTGTGGTGGACAGAGAAAGAGGAAGACTATTATTCTCTTTCAAGGTGGAAAGTCCTTTTGTATTACTTCTGGTTTTTAAACTTAGGGAACATTTCTTTATATCTTAAGTTTAATTCTCTTTTGCGTCTTTCTACCTTTTCATGTAGGAAGGATAGTTATCTGTATGTTGGATCTATCTTGTCAGTTCTCCATGTTCACCACGCATTTCTAATAGTAATTTTCTCTAGCTTCAAGTGGAATCAGTTGGACCTATTTTTCATATGACTTATTCGCATTTTTAGAGAGTTGATTCTGATCTTTACTGCTTTCAATAGCATTGTCTATATCACTTCCATAATTCTCTCAGCTCCCTTTAATTTCCTCTGGGTTCCCTAACATCTCATCTACGAAGAAGATTAATCGAGAGAAAGCACAACTGCTATGATCACAAACAGCTTCATGAAGGAGGGACACAACCAATTCCAGACATCTTGACAGAAAGATAAAAGTAGGAGATGGAGAGATAAGGGTTTTCAGGCAGAGAGAATGGCTGAGCAAAGACAGAGAGACAAAAGCGCATCTGTTGGGGGAATTAAGGTAAGTTCAATTTTACCTAGCATGTGAGGTGTGTGAAGTGAAACAAATAAGGTGCAGAAGATTTGGGCCAAGATTGTGAAGACAATGTCATGTACACCTTCAGTGCAAAGCGTAGTGGGAGCTAAAACCACAGATTTAAACTTATAATAGACTGCTGGTAGTCCATATGGAAGAAAGAAATGAAGAGAGACCAACTGACCAAAAGTGGGTGATTCTACCCCCCAGTTCCTCAAAACAACAAAATACAGGCTTCTTAATATACACAGTTACAACCTAGGATCTGTTCGGGAATTGGGTTGTTATAATTACATTGGGGTGGCCTTCAAGTCACAGGTTGCCCAACTTCAAAAGGCCCTTTTCAGGAGTGTTAATCATAAGCATTTCTAAGAGATCACAGTGTTGTCCAATATTTTTGTGTTTTGTTGTTTTTAAAGCAAGGCTCTGGTTGTTTACTGAAACTTTAGCCTGATGTCTCTAACCAGTAAGTTCCACTTTACATAGCTTTGTCCTTATGCTGCTGACTTCTTCACGAAGATGATGAGATGTACTTTTTGTGTGAAGCTTAATGAGAAGCCATCATGTATGGCTATCTAATCTCACATTTCAGAGATTGCAAATGCCCCCCCCCCGGATGCAATACACCTTAGTCAAAACAATAACCCAGTACATGAGCTCAACACAATCACAAGTGTTTCTCATTGTAACTTTCCTTCTATCTCGTAGAATTCACAATTCAGCCTTTAGAACAATTAAACAAACTAGATCAACCTGATTTCCCATTCAAACCAGCAGAGATAGGTATGAGCTTTAAAAGAAAGTTATCCCTGAGCCCATCCCCTTTCATGGAAACTTCTAAGATATAAAAATAAAACACTGCCAATAGCATTATAGAAAACGTGATATCCAAATAGAATTGTTTATAAATAGAATGTTTTACAAAGTTTCCATGAGGCATCAGCTGTCCTTTAACCCACTGCATGCTGGCATTTTCCAGCCTACTTGCTAAATTAAGGCTTAGGAAAAAATTACCTATGCATTGTATTTTTATGTGGCTGTTAATCTATTTTTATAGGCTGTGGATATATAATATCGGTTCATATAGCATCAGTATCAAAAAATACCCCCCTCCCCCAGACACACCACAACACACATGTATGAGCAAACACAAGGAAGATTGTGAAACAGTTCTTTCACTTTTATGTTCCCAAAAGAACTGTAACCCAACCAAGGTCTAGAATGAGTAGAAAGAGCCATTTGCTTGATTTTCTGGGACTGAGTCAGTTTAAGCCCATTGCCTGGATCTCGCTGACAATAGGGCCTGACAATAGGGCCCCCTTGTTGACACTCAAAAGTGTCCTGCTTTAGGGGATACATTCTGTGATCACCCCAAGTGTGAGACAATTTGTTAGTTATTTGTGAGTTACTATAGTAGTCAGAGGAAGCTAGATTATAATAGAAATACTTGAATAAATGAATTATCTAGCAGAGAGAATGCCATTCGGTTAAAATCAGATTTCAAGAGAAGTAGAATGATAAAGATTGTTTGGTCTGGCCAAAGAGTATGATTGCTATTTCAAAATTAACTCTTATTTTCATTCTCTACCCTTCTATTTCTCCCTCTCTTTGACACACACACAGAGATGTGTGTGTGTGTGCGTGTGTATATATATATATGTGTGTGTGTGTGTATATATATATATGTACACATACACACACACACACACACACACACACACACACTCCAGCTAGGGTGTCGTTTGCTACACAACAGTGATTTGGCTTGTGTAATTATACTCTGGTAAATATAATAAACCCAGATATAGGAAAAACAAAGCTTTGTTCTTAATATAAAAATACTAAATCTGTTTCCCTCATGCTGACATGAACACCTTCCTCACTTTCACTTCACAAAAGGCATCCAAACATGGCACAAGCAACAGTAGCTCTAGCAAGATTTACATTTCTGGCCCTGGATGTCCAAGCTAGAAAAATAAATAGAAGTTTGTTTTAAAAAGGTTATTAATGCTAGCTTTTTCCTTCACATTAATTTAAAAATGGTTAGCTAGACTTATCCATGAGGATGTGCTAACATATACATCGCAAGCAAAATGCATGAACTCTTATTTTAATTATTGTAATTTTTCAAAGGTATGTGATTTGTTTATCTAGTATTCATTCCCTAGATGTTTTTATCTGATTTGCGGTATAGCCCGTAAGAAACAGAAACATGCGAATGACTGCTTTGTGATAGTCGGACGAGCGTCCTTACGCTTGGGAGGAAAACAAATATATCTGCAGATAAAATCAATTTACTCCTAAGATATTCAGGAACAAACATGATTTCAAAGTCAGGAAATCAAGAGATGCGAATGGAAATATTATAGAGTGTTCTTGTTCATGGGTGATGGTGGGCTGGAGTCACCCTGTTTTGTGTTATATGAATTCAGTGAGGGGAAAATATTGCCTACAGAGTGCTCACAATGGGACCAAGCGAAGCTGGAAGATTCAAACTTGATGTCAGAAATGTAGACAGAAAATTCGACAACGTAAGTGGTGCCATATCTGGGGCCTGCCCATCGATCCCAGGAAAGGTTTTATTTTGAACACATTATGTAACATATGATGCATGCAGAGAGCACAGACACTGGGCTAGACAGTCATGCAGTCAAGCCCCATGGCTCCAAATTACTAGCTATTTGCCCTTGAACCCGTTTTGCAACTTCTCTCATTGGCACCTGTGAAATGGTTCGAATGAGTTATTGATATAAAGCACTTAGTCCAGGGCCTGCCATACAGTTAGGACTCAGCAAACGGTGGATCTTCTTTGTAGAATATTTCTGAATAGAGAGAGTCCTGTTATTTTTATTGCACCAGATCTTCTATCTTTGATTGCTAAAGGAGTTTGTAAAACAAAGGATAACTAGAGTGTCTCACCTATTCAAGATTCTTTCTTAAAGCCAAATAGGTTAGTAGATCAACACTCCTTTATCTTCTAACTCCTACCCGCTAGCAGTATTAAACTGGCAGGCATACCCCTCCCTTACCCACTAAGTAAGTTCTTCAGCAAACTGATAGGTCCCTGAAACTGTTTCTATTTTCCCAGACATCTGCTTTTCCTATAATCTTTATAATTATCTTTGCTGGGCACATTTGGATGTGACCCTGGCTTTGGGAAAACAGATTTCAAAATATTCATAGAGAAAAAATAAGTATGATTCCATGTCAGGGAGACTCTTAAAAAAAAAAGATATAATACTGATTTTGAAATCACAAATAATTCCAATGAGAAAGAATTCTTTCAGAAGATATGCCAAGCACATACTGATCCCATACAGGGAAAAAAAAAAAAAGATAAATTTGAAAGGGTGGAGGTGGAACCCAGCTAGAGAAAAGTCCAGAAAGTCCAAAAGGTTCTTTCGGAGCCCAATAGGACTTTAAAAGCATCGACTAGAATAAGGAGAGGTAGGGAGAAGCCCACAGTTTGAAGAAGCTGGTGTCAACCTCACAGGTGACAGAGGAAGGCAGAACAGCTTAAGCTGGTGTTTATTTTTGGCGGTTTAGTGAAAGAAAAAATAAATAAGTAAAATGGAAGGTACAGAGAGGGAGTCGAAGAGAGGAGCACATAATAATAACAACTGATCAGTTTTTATTCAAGTAATTTCCCCCGCCTCACATAGTAATAATAGTAATAGTAATAGTAGTAACAGTAATAGCAGTAATAGTAATAGTAGTAATAGTAATAATAGTAATAGTAGCAAACACATAGGGCTTGATATCTGTAAGGCCTTGTTCTAAGTGCTTTATATTATTAATCCTTGGTATAACCCCATGAGCTCGGGGTTACTTATTACTATCCCCAGCTTATTCACAAGGAAACAAAAGTACAGAAAAGCTAAACCACCCTCACCTACCCAAGATTACAAAGTTGGACTGTGTCAGAGATGAGTGAGTATCGGGCTACAGACTCGAGAAGCAGAAAATGGAATTCCCCACCTTTGGTTCATTTTTCAATGTGAAGAACATGTTTTCAGAGGTTCCCCAGCAGACCCTTTTAGAGTCAGGTCTTTCTTGGCACTTGGCAAGGAAGATGAGACCACCATGAGTGGCTTATGCCAAAAAAGATCCACCTGGCAGCAGGGAAGGGGTGAGGTACCCCCAGAAGGACAAGCCCTGTCAGAGCAGGGGGGCAGGACCAAGAGTCTGCAGCCCAGCAGAAGGAAGGGCCACCCCACAAACTGCAGTTGGTATTTTGAGCCATAAGCATTCAAGTTAGTTTTCTGGAATTTGATACAAGGAAAAAGAATGGATATAAAGCTAAAGGGTTTGGTAGTTTCAGATAAATATTTCCTCAGTACAAGAGTTACTAGTTATTGTTTAAAGATCTCCCCAAGGTTAAAAAACATAAAACCCTTTGAGATTGGGTCTTTTAATCTTATAGTTTAAAGTTTTATACATGTATATTCTATAATAATAATTTTCCAGTGGTTGTGTGTGTGTGTGTGTGTGTGTGTGAAATGACTAATACTTATTAACAGCTCTTTTATCATTCCTGAATTCTTTATGTTAATACTCACTTGATTGGTCGGATTTCATCGTCAATACATTATTCTTCTACCTTCACAATGAATTCTCTTACGTACTTTATTTCCAATCTTCATACGTTTTTGATTGTTTGAGTTCCCTTTGGCACTCTCTGAGTTTATCTGTTTAAGTTTGTTGAATGGGGTGTACCATATCCCACATACCACTCTCTCATCAACTCTTCCTTCCGCCTTCCCAAGAGCCCTTAGTAATCCTGCTCAAATAAAATAAAAATGGAAGGTACAAAGAGGAATTTACACATCTGAGAGGACAGTACAGTAATAAGAACTGATCAATTTTAATATAGGTAAACAGCATGTTCTGCTCATTAAACTTCCGGAACCTTTCATAATTACTCTCAGGGGTAGGATTTACTGCTTCCTAGATGAGTATAAAAAGCGTGCTTTCTGAGCTCTTGGATGACTAAGAGTGACTTTCTTCTATCCTTATTATTGCTTGGTTATTTAGATGGGAATTCAGATTTATAGTAAAGAACTATCATCGAAATGTGTAGGCAACAGTCTCGTTTCTAGCAAGAAATTTTATTTCAATTTCTTCAAAGGCAACTTTTTCCTCTCTCCTCTCTGTGGAAGGTTTAAGGACCTTCTCTTCATTCTTTGTACTCTGAAATAATGATGGGTACACAGAGGGACCTTTCTGCCTGAAAATTCCAATCCTTTAGTTCCTATATGTTATGGCTTCGATGATATTCTCCTTTCCATTTTCACTGTTCTGTTCCTAGATTTCCTAGTACTAATAGGCTGGGTCACCTGGACTTATTCTCTGTGCATTTCATTTTCCTCTCATGTTAAAACAAAATAAAAACAAACAAACAAAAAAACTAAAACAAACCCCCCAAAAACCCTTGGTTCTTCTACTTTATAGAAGATATCCCATTATTATGTAAACTTTCCATTCCTCAGATAGGAAAATGTTGAGTACATGGAACAGCTAGAAGCGGCTGGAGTGTGGTGTGTTTTCTCCATATATAATCACAAAAATGAAAGAGATTAAAGAATATTATATGCTACTCTATGGTAATCAGAGGAAAACTTTAAAAAGATGACTAGTTTCCTGACAAAAAATAAATTGCCAAATTGAGGCATAGGCTTTTTTTTTTTTTGAGGTTGTGTTTTTGTTTTTTTAGCTGAGCCATCCTGCTACCTGTTGGCAGCTCAGCGGCTGCTCAGCTCGGGCTGGACTCGAACCGCTGTTGCTCAGAGCTCAAACTCTTGAGTGAGCTTTTAACCAACTGAGCCACTCGGCCGGCCCTGAGGCATAGGCTTTTTACTGATATTGTATAATTTTGGGTTTTTATATATTTTATCATATACCGAAATTTCACTTCCTAATGAAATTAAAATAATTACTTTATTAATTTATAAGGGTATACTAATCATTATAACACTTTGTAATGGTATATATTGACATTATTGTTTAAAATGTAAATGCTACTTTAAAAAGTGAGATTACAGGGCCGGCCGAGTGGCGCAATGGTTGGGAACTGGCTTGGGACGCCAGAGAGCCCCGGTTCGGATCCCACATATGAAGGGCCAGTGACACTGCCCTCTACAGCTAAGATGCTGAACAACAGCTCAACCTGGAGCTGGGCTGCCGTGTGTAGCCAGCAGCCAGTGTGAGCAGCCAGCATGAGCGGCCAGCAGCTGTGTGAGCGGCCGTCCAGAAGCCGGCGACTGATCTGCCTCACCTGGGAAGAGCAATGATGGTGCCAACTTGGGCCAGTGAAGCGACGTCCTCCACGGCTAGACTGAGGAACAAAACGACAGCAACTTGTCTGTTCCCCTTCCACAATCTCCCAGCACTATTCCCATCCCCCCAATTCCCCAATAAAAATCTTTAAAAAAAAAAAAGTGAGATTACAGAAAATACTTATTTTCAGATTTTTTTTTCCATCCTGCAAAGGATACCTGTTCAAAGTTTTGTGTTTTAAGTCACTTGCTATAATTCTTCACTGAGTATTTGTGTTTCCAACTCAAAACAAAGAAATGTTCCAGTGTTTCATTTTTCTTTTAATTTTCATGAATTGAATTTAACTATAATTTTGTTTTATAGTTACATAAACTATTTATATGATTCCTAAAATCAAATCTACCAGACAAAAAAATTTAGGGAATTCTATCTTTTATACCTGTTTCCTCTACCATGTTTACTCCCTTCCCCTTTTGGTAACTTTTTTAAAAAGATAATTTATCTTTTTACTATGATTTTTTCATAAGAAATATGTAGATATGCTCATAGCCTTCCTTTCACAGAGAAATCGTATTATACAATGAACACTTTGTTTCACCTTGCTTTTTACCATTTTAGTTTATAGCCTGGAGGCCGTACAGGAGAAGTATCTATTCCTTTTTACAGCTAAGCAGTATTTGACATTGCATGATATGGAATGCCACAATTTATTCAGCCCATCTCCTATCATATAGCGATCAAATTACATATTGTATGATTGTCATTATGTTAAAAAATGAAAATGAACAAACGACAGGAAGTAAGGAGAAATCTTGGTCTGATAGCAATCTATTTCAAAAGACATTTTTAGTTGGCATTTATTTCAAGTGAGACAATATAGTTTATGAGTTACTAAAAAGGGCTCTGCAGTCCAAAACAATTAGCTGTGTGCCATTGAGCACACAGCTTTCTTAACCTGTCCTTCCGTTTTCTCAGCTTTAACGGATAATTATAATAGTACCTGTCTTGAGGGCATTTCAAAGCTATTAGAGAGTCAAGGATATACAGGAATTAACACAGTTCCTGATTAACTATGAGCCAACAATGTGGTGCCGCTGTTAAAAATGTTGAAGTGATAGGGCGTACGCTGATAGATTAATAATGTTCCAATAATGAGGTGTAATAAAGCCCAGTGAGCTCTTCGGAAAGATGACATCTTTTAAGATGTACACGGACAGGCTTCTTTGGCTAGGGGATAGGAGTGGCTGAGACAACAGGAAAAGTTTACATTGGAAAATGGGAGACCAAATAGTGAGAACCATTTGACAGGCTACCGTGTTGCAAGGGAATGAGATTTATTCTCCGAAGGCAGGCCTGTGACTAGTTTAAAACCATCGAGAAGGCAGATTGCATCTCAGTATTTGTAAGGGCTTTTAAACAGTTATAGCAATCCAGTGATACAGTGGCCCAATTTAAGAAGTAGTCGTTATCCTACCACCGAAAGCGTTTAAGCAGATGTGGGCTTATTTCTGCTCAGGATCATTATGGAGGAAATTCCAGCATTGGGTAGGAAGTTGGCCTAGGTAACCTGTCATGTCCCTTCCAGCGTTAAGACATAACTTTGTGGAAATTCCATATATGGACGTTTTTTTTTTTTTTAAGTTATACTCAGTAGCTTTTTTCCATGTGGGTTAAATGGATAGAAATTCATCCCTATTTAAAAGGTGAGTCAAAAGGAAAACAGCATGTACAAGAGCACAGCAGCCCCAACAGCTCATCATGCATCTTAAAAACACAAGTCAGAACAGTGGACGACTTCAAAGAGGACCACGCCATTGCCAGAAGTGCTTGCCAAGAAGCCAGCTGCTCCTGGAAAAAGACATTACAATTCCCAGCTTGGCACCTGGACCTCGTGATGGCTGTCCAGGGAGGTGGAAGGAGAGTGGGTTTATGGGCAGCTGTAAATAACTAAGGCACTGAGATTCTGAAAAGGGGCCAGTTTCTTCATCATGATTCAAGGCCCAAATAGGAATGAGCTGCTGTTGCAGTTCGAAGGTAAGAAAGCCTTAATGACCCACTTTCAGAAAACCTGATGAGCATAATGAAAAAGTCTGTGTATTAGTCAATCAAGTGCTCTGACAAATTCTGAACACAAATTCTTGAGTTGATATTTTTATATTTCTGAAGGAAGACCTGAGCAGGAGGCCATGGAGATGATTTGAGTGGGGTCTCCAGGGAATTACCAGCCACAGGGCAATCGAATTGGATCTATTATCGTCTGACTTTAGACTTATGTTCCTCAGAAAACAACGCAACACATGTGTGGAACTTGCTTGCAAACCTGCACTTTTGGACAGAGAGCTACACATGACTCAGCCCCTAAAAACGCTTACGGTATTTTGGCATTCTAAATATGCATCTTGTCCTCTACAAGGAATTTCTTCCTCCCTATATTTATTCATTAAATGCTCTTTTTATTATGTCTATGTTCCTGGAACTTTTCAAGGTGCTTAATGTTCAGAAATGAATAAGACCTGGTCCTGGGTCTTTATAAATGCGAAAAAGAAAAAAAGTAGTGCTGATCTCAAGTTGTTTTGCTATCTGCTTGGTGGTCACACACTTTGAGTGAAAGGGAAGTTGGTAATGAGGAAAGAGAAGTAAATGGAGAGTCATTTGCCTCCTCCTCTCTTGTAGAATCCTTTTGCAAATGGAATAAAGCCCGATGACTACAGTTTTTTCAATATATGAGAGGTACCCACAATACACGGTTAATTATTGTTAACACAATTGGCAACTGATGGTCATTGGTGCCTACTCAACATAAATAGGAATCCTGAATTTGGGGTGTGGTGAAAAAGGAAAGTTTCTTCCGTGCAGATAGCTCAATTGTGATGCAGCATGGCTGTGACAACAGCTCAAGACTGTTACAACTCAATTAAGAGACAGCACTGGGGTGAGACCCCGCTCCTGCTAGAGAGCTCCGTGCTGCCTGCTCTGCTCCATCTGCTCTTCTCAGCTCTGGTCCAGGGGACATCTTCAGTGTTTCATCTTCAGTGTTTCAGCTCCATCCAGGAAACACAGCCTTCAGTCCTTGGTGGAATGGAAACGTGTGCTTGCCAAGTCCCAGGGGAGCTGAACTTACATACACAGAAGTCTCTGCCCTGGTCCCTGATTGGTCTGTCCTCATGCAAATGAGGACTCCAAATCCTTGCAGTTTGACTGGTCGGAATGGAGCTGCTCTGATTGATTGCTGAAGATGCTGATGGGGATAAAGCTGCAGAGCTCCAATTGGATAGGAGAAGCCTCAGTCCTATTGGTTGAAATATAATTCCAGGGACTCCTTTATAAGGGCTGGCTTCATGGCAGGAACACAGGGCAGGCAGGCAGTTCAGCGCAGGCTTCTTCCTGAACTGCGGTCTGCATGAGAGCCCCCAGTTTGGAAAGGGTTGCTAGGCTCTGCTTTTATGAGACTGACGTGCTGCCTACTGTGCTAAGCAGGCAGGTTAGGCTCTGCTTTTAAATGTGAGCCCAGTTAGCTACCAGGAGCCCTTCTCAGGAAGTATCTTCTTCCTCAGGGTCCACACAGTTAAAGGCCAATATAGTTTAGGATAATTTACACAGCTGGATAATTTTGCCTTAATCTTCTCCTAACAGATTGGCCATATAGTCCAAAGAGTCCCTCTGCCTCTTTTTCTCTACCCATTTTCAGTTTTCAGATACTGTGTTATAGTTCTCAGTGCTACATTAAAATAAAAATCAGGTTACTCTTCTGTCCTTTGTGGAAATAACTCAGTCTGCCCAGGTAAGCACCTGACACGCCTTCACAACCCAAATAAGAGCCCTTAAGGGTTTTAAATAATTAAGCCAATTTCTCCAAGTTGTTTTCGTTTTATCCATCAGTGCTTGAAGCAAATTATTATTTAATGCAGAAGACAAGTGGCAAAGGCAAAAAAAGAATAATTAGTGGAACATATTCCATTTCCTTTAAGGCAGCGGTTTCAAAATATAGTATACCATCCAATTTCCCTACAGAGCAATTTAAAATGGCGTATATTACCTAACGTCACCCTCAGAAATCCTGAGCTAGTAGATATTGTGAGGGTTTCTAGGGATCTCTGTCTTTTTCTCTCTGTACCTGTATTTCTCCACCTGTTACTATATTGCTCCTATCTAGATGGGGGAGCTTTGTGAGAGTTTTACACATTTCAGTGAATAGTAAAATCAATCAATCAATCAATCAATCAGCCACCTAAATGGACCAAATAACTTTTTTATCTGTGTGCCTCCTGAGAGGATATGGGACTCAAGTAAATCCAGTAATAAGGGTCTCTGGATAGAACAAGTCAAAATGATCAGCTCACTCTTCAATGGTCACGTTTTCCAGTCCCCTCTCAGCTGGTTCCCCACATAGCCGCACCGTTCTGTTTAGACACCTCCCTGAAACACTCCAGGAGTGTTCCTCATACCTCCTTGGATCTTGGCTTGACTGGAGCTGTCTTCATGCCCCAGAGAGTGGAAGGCAGTAGCTGTGACAGACCTTCTGTCCTGAAATGCTGAAGATATCACCTGGCCCTTTGCAGAATAAGTTTGCTGATCACTGAGTTAAAAGAACCAGTGCAGCAAATCTATTGGAAATTTCTATTTCTAAACCTAATGTGAATAACTTTCTAACACTCCACACGTGCCTCCAATGGTACGACCAAGTTCATTGGTTTCTATGAGGAATAGTTACCTGGCCCCCTTCTACCCTCCAAAATTCAGTAACTTGTAAAGGAATTGAGAAGTTGTAAGGCTTTATGAGGTCAAACACAGCTCTCTTTGTTTGAAAGTATATAAAGTAAGAACTAGACAGGGCTACTAGACCCCAGTATTTGGAGTCATCTTTTGGCTGCCTATCAGTAACACTGGTTCCTGAAGCTTCTCTTTGCCTTTGGAGCAGATGCTGTTTCCACACAAAAAAATACTATCTGAAAAAAACAATTTTTTGAGAAGGTATTAAAATTTGAAACTCTTCCCACAATTATGAGGGAAACAAAAAAAAATCCTCAGCAGCAAAATTGCCAAAGTTCTTGTCTGTTAATTGGATGTAAGTTAACAGCGTTTAGAAGAACAATGTCACCTGAGGTAAAAAATGTATTTAGCTCCAAAAGAACATTAAGTCAAAGAATCCTGCATTAGCTTTCTCTTGTTGCTATAATAAATTACCACAAACATAGTGGCTGAAAAAAAGACACAGGCCTTTTGGGCTAAAATCAACATGTTGGCCACATTTCCATCTGGAGGCACGAAGGAAGAATCTGCTTCCTTGCCTCTCCCAGATTCTAGAAGCTGCCTGTATGCCTTGAGTCATGGGCCCCTTCCTCCATCTTGAAAGCCAACTAGTCAAGTCCTTCTCACATGGCATCACTCTGAACTTCCCTTCTGCCTTTGCCTTCCACTAGTAAGGACAGTCATGGTTACATTATGCTGGCTCAGGAATCCAGGATAATCTTCCTGTTTTAAGATCAACTAGTTAGTAACCTTAATTCCACTTGCAACTTTAATTAACTTATGCCACATACTATGACACATTCAGCCTCACAGGTTCCAGGGATTAGGACGTGGACATCTTTGGGGGTCATTATTCTGTCTACCACAACTCCGTTTCTGATATTTGGGTTGGGGGAGCCAGGAGTGGAGCTGTGATTCTGAAGACCATTATTATTATTTTTTAAAGTAACTTCCTGTTATCGGAATCTAGGTTCAGAAGACAGCACCTTGACTCCCACTATGAAAAACCATCTCCCATCCTTGACAGCTAGAGTGCAGACCAACTAGATGCACCCACTGTGGACTTTGAATCTTGGTAGACCACTCCAGTTACTGGGGGATAAACATTATTCTAGTGGCAATGGCGATAGTTACAGTGAGAATTATTGGGGGTGTGGTGAGGGCAGCAGCCCCAGGAATCCAGGTTTGCTGTGGTTGAGTGTTTGATGGTAGGAATATCAGAGGTGAGGTACCAATAAAAGTCACCTAACAAGAATGTGCTTGCCATGTGATCTTGCCCATGTTTCTTTCCAGCTTCAGTAATACTCATTTTTATTTCCTACATTGGTTCTTAGCCATTTTTGCACCATGTTCTCTAGGTTCTGATCTACCCTGTGTCTCTGTAATTCATTTCATCTTAAGTTAGCCACAGTCAGGTTCTGTGGCTTGTAACTAACAATCTTTACTGATGGAGATTCTTTGAGTTAATATTCTTCACTTCAGAAAAATCTGATTTTCTCTTTCTACCTGTAACACTGTGGGAACACAGAACAAGTGGTCATCGTGATACGATTACCAAACTGGTCTAGGGGACTACGAGAACTGATCATCTTAGGTTCTAGAAGGACTGGCCTTTAAGGGGATGAGAGTGGAGGCTAGTACATAGGTTTTGAGATGATGATAGGATTAGATTGGGCCGATTTTCAAAACCAAAGAGGAGAATTTAGGGTGTGAGAAATAGCAGGAACCCAGAGGAGGATTACTTGAGTTGATTCCCTAGCTCTTGATAATCAAGTAATTAGCAGAAGAAAGGCTATACAGTAATACGTTGGTTTGTGAGCATAATTCATTTTGGAAACAAACTACTCGTATTGCAAAACATCGCTCATTTACCATGTTAAAATGTATTAGAAACGTTTGCTCATCTTGCAGAACACTCGCAAACCACGTTACTCACAATCCAAGGTTTTACTGTATTTAGAAGCAGAATGAGCAGAATCCATCTATTTAGAGAGGGTGGCAGGCAAGCTTAAGATCACAATACTGCTAACAGTCCTGGAGATCCGGAAATCCAAAGCATTTCAGGAAAACCAGGGGAGAATATTCATCTCATGGCCGGGGCCAGCACTGTGGGAACGAGGAAGCTGGGGGCTCAAAGGGATTGCTTATCATCAAATGGACACGGGGTAGACTGCGGGTACACTGATTCCAGGGGAATCTACTCAGTTGCTGCTCTGAGGTGTTTGATGTCTTTTTTGCTATGACTTTGAAATTGAGCAAAGCTGAACCCCAGGAGGAAAGAGTTCTATCACTTGGCCAAGGTTTGAGGAGAGATTGACCAATGCGGGCTTTGACCAATGCGTATCTTGACCAATGCGTATCTTGGAGCGTTCTCACAGGAAGACAATGGAAGCTGAGCAGGATGTTCTCAGCAGACTTATTAAACAGGTTTCTATAGCATGCAAGTTCCTTCATCACCTTTTCAGGACACCAGGCCGTACTGGTCTTTGTACTTGAATGCTTTTGGATTCAAGCAGGTCAAAAGATGCCCCAAAAGATATTCTAAAACCTCACACATAGAGTGGTTATCAGATTAAAAAAATATACAGCAACAAAATAAGATATATTGATACTTGGAAGGGAAGAAAAAGAAAGCTTAGACAACACTGGAGCTGAGAAACTCCATTTGGTCAACAAACTTGTTTTGAGTTATCATAACATCACAAATCAACTCTGGTCTGAGATATGAAATAGCGTGGATAACAACACTAACACAAAGATTGATGGAGCACTGAGTGCACGACCAACCAGGGTTTGACAATGTGCAGAGACCTATAAAAACAAGTTCTTGACAATGACCAGAGACCTATGAAATTCCTATTTTTTGACCATCGTCTGCTCATCACTTCTCGACCCTGTTTTATTTCTCAACCCCTGCAAAGCAATGCCACTTCTTTCCTGACCCCATGGGATTCTCTGCCTTCGTTGGCATGGGTTTTTCCTGGTTGTGTTTTCAGGATACCCTGAAGGACACGAACAATCACATAACAGAAAGGACACAATCCTCATTCATGTTCCCATTAGGCTTAAGTGCACCTCGATTCTGTTTCTTGTTCTCCTGTTGTTTGTTGTTATTTCCCTTCCTGTATTTGTTCCCAGACACCTTAAAAGCATGAGCCAAGATCCCTCTGTAGGTGTTGGGAAGGTGGGAAAGGGGAAGGGGAGCCGGTAAGGGGACACAGAGCATTTTTCCTGATTTCCTGGATTAAATGTATTAAACACAAACCCCAGGTCTTAAGCTTTCCATGTGTTGCATCTGTACCTTTATTTGTGTATTTAATTGCTGAACCCATGTGCGTAATCTCTCAGGACTCAGGCAATGCTATTTTTATCCTAATAACTCATTTACTGTTCTCAGTGTCAAAGGGCCCTCAGTGTCCCACCTTTTATGCTTTGGATGATCCCTTGATGTAGATCTGTTATTTATACAAGGAGGGAAAGATCCAGAACATTCTCATTTAATAGGAATGTGCCCCCTTTCTGTGTCTCTCTGTCCCTCTTTTTCTTTCTGCCTTTGGGCTATGTGTGTGTGCACATTGTTAATATATGTAATAATAGCCCTGAGCACATGGGATTTAATAAGGGAGGATGTTTAACCTAGGTTTTTACTATTGTGACCGGGGACTGCAAACTTTTCCTGTAAAGGCCAGATAGTAAATATTTTCAGATTTTCAGACCATATGATCTCTGTCTCAACTGCTCAACTCTGCCATTGGAGAGTGAAAGTAGCAGTAGACAATATGTAAATGGATGGGTGTGTCTATGTTACAACAAAACTTTATTTATAGAAACAAGTCACAGATAAGATTTCCACTGCAGTCTGTAGTTTCCTGACTGTTGAGCTTGAGTGTGACTCTTATACCAGGTAGGGTATGACTCTCCAAATATATACACAAATGTATGTTTAAGAATACACACACACACACACACACACACACACACACACACACACACACACCAGGGGTGCCAAAAAATGTATACATATTTTAAGAAAAGAAAAAACTGTATTAAAATTGTAATACTCAATATATACCGATAACAAAAGATGAATACAAGTCATGTGTATACATTTTTTGGCACCCCTGGTATATACACACATATATAGAAACAAAAATAAGGTTTAAAAAAGTAAAATAATAGAATGTGTGAAAATCACTGAAACCATTCTCTGTAATGAGAATTGCCCACATCTACTGAAAATGAGCACTGAGTTGACTTTAGAATCAGTTTCCATCATTAAGCCGCTGGAGCTGACCCCTAAGCTGGGTGACAAGGAGGATGGCTCTGGGACATTCAAAGTTGTGTGCCCCCCATGCTTTGGGGAGCAGAGTTGATGGCCCCAGGATCATTCTCATCAATCACAAAAAAATTTCTTCATCTTTTCCTATTTCTGTCTGAAATCAATGCATCCTGTAAGCATGGCGGGACTGAGGTCTCTCTGTTGGGTCACTGCTCACCTGTACCCTGAAGATGAGTGGATGTGTGGGTGCAGCATCTCTCGTTAGGAAAAGGTCACTTTCTTCTTGAAAATAGAGTTGAATATAAACTCCTTATTATACAGAAATATTACATCCCCCATGTAATGCGTACATACACTGCTCAAGCATCGCTTCCTCAGTCACACATGGGAGCTAGGGAAGCTACTCTTAATTACTTAATGTTCCATATATGTCGCATCTCCTTACCAAACTTCCTCAAGAAGAGCAAAGCCATCAAGGCCTTACTACTCAAAGTGCTGTCAGTGGGTCAGCAGCATTGGCAAGGTCTGGGAGCTTGTTAGAAATACTAAATCTTAGGCTGCACCCAGGACTGCTTATACATAATTTGTTTATGTTTAAATAAACATAAAAAGATTCTCCAGGTTATTCATATGTACATTAAAGAGATACTAGTCTAAATAATCCATATTTCCAGCCATCCTAAAACAATTGTAGACAAGGCATGTGTAAATTTAAAAATATAATAATAATAATAATAATAATAATAATAATAAATTAACAAAAGAATAAATGAATGAATTTTGTCATGATTACATGGACAAATGCTTCCATGGACATAAAAATAAGTGAATGAATTAGTAATGTCCTCTTAAATATATAATCAGGTTTGTAGAGCAACTAGGTAATTTTATTAAGATGAAGTGAAGTAAATTGTGTGAAACCTTTACTAGATTGAGAAGACCTACACAGGTGGACAGTGCAGCATTAATAGTACAAGCCATCGAGTGACACATTGGTGATAATGCACAGAGTCCAGTAATAGAATCTCAGAGAGATGCTTTGATAATTGTGTTCATTTACTTTGTATGCAGCTTAAAATTCTTTGCCTTTGTTGCTAAAATGCCTGGGAAAGTGTTCTTTAAGGACACTGGTTGGCGACTACACAAGTCATTGTGTATATGAACATTTCCAACTATTGTTCTTTCTGTGTGAATTGAAGAGTGTTTTCCTGTGAGCGCGCTCTCTCTCCCCCCCTCCTCTCTCTCTTTCATACACACATACATTTCAACAAATGCACACATCTGTCAATCTCTACCCTGTCCAGGTGTGTAGAACCCCGTATCTCCATCTTGCTGTGCGACAGAAAAATCTTGGCTTCACAGTGTGGTTAATTGAAAGATGTCAGTTTGAATAGATGACATTATCATTCCTTTGGGATGCAAAGTATACATTGTTCAGTTCAGAAATACTATGATTTTCAAAAAGATCATTTTTCCTGACGTGAGTGTGCATTAGGGAAGGTCTTCAGCAAAGTTTAGGTCAGACAAATAGGTAAAACTGCATTAACTATTTTAAAGATAGACACAGTTTATTGAATAGGTTTGTGGACCCCAGGACGAAGGAACAGGCAGAGTGGCAAGCAGTTAGCATGACATGCTTAACAGTAAAGAAGGTATAGGACATTTCAAAATGTACCATAATTACATTAAATAGTCAGGAGTATAATAGACAGCATATTCAGGGTGTTCACACGTTAGCTATGGTTTAGATTTCACACAGGATGATAAATGATTGAGCACTGTTCATCTCTAATACATTGACAGTTGGCTGAAGAGGAACCCAGATTCTGAATAAACTGAAGTAATTCATGTTAATAAGTTCCCCATGTTATTTATAGTTACAGGATTCTAGTAAGAAGAGAGAGGTTACCCAAAGACAAGGCTGGACCTTTGCAGTTCCTAAGAGTTAAGAGTAGAGTCTATATTTTAGTTTGAAGCTAGAATCCCCTATTTAAAATATAAATATAAATCATGTATCGAAGAGCACATATTTTAAATAAAGGTACTGGTACTGTTTTTATTTCTCTGGAAGAATATCAGATTTTTAGTACAAAGATATTAGGTTAATTGAACACATTTGATAGTCTTTTGAAATTCTGCTGAGTGCACTAAAACAGTTATGAAAACTAGACAGTTAATAGATGAATAATTCAAACTAGAACAGCTAAACTTCATGAGTATGATAAGCAACTTGAGATATCAAAATGATTCAAAATGAAAAGAAAATGACCTTTTGCCCCTCTCAAATTAACCAAATTTAAAATTTACTCCTGATTAATGCAAAAGAAATAGATGCAATAAAACTGGCAAAGTTATTTAATGCTGTTGACACTATAAATTGAGTCAACCATTTAAGAAATACATTTGGAAAGGCATTTAAAGAAATAATAACCAATTTCTGGGAAATTGTCTGAAAGTAATAAATATATGAAGTGACTTATTTCAGCATGCTATGTGATAGGAATGGTCAGAGGAAGTAAAATTCTTCATATCAGAGCCTCACAATTCCATAGAAATATTGTAAATTAATTTAAATGATTATCATATACACCTGAAACAATGTGGAAAATGCTCATACGTTTAAATGAAACAAAAAATAAGCAAGGTTTATATGAAGAAAAATTTTGAGCACTACTGAAAGACATATAGGCAGACTTAAATAAAGGGGAAAGTATTCATTCCCTGTTCTTAATTCCTGGTTTTGATGATTTTAATGTGTTATACAAGATACTAACATTAGGGGATGCTGAGTGAAGGGTTTTGGAAATCCTTTGTATTACTTCCCTGTAAGTCTGACTTCAGATCAAAATCAGAAGTTAAAGAAAAATGAATCTATGCCATGACTTCTCAGATGTATGGCTAACTAAAAAATTGTTATCAGACACAGACAATAGTTTAGTGGTTACCAGAGGTTAGGCGGGGAGGGGGTTGGTAGGTGAAGGTAAAAGGTATCAAATATATGGTGATGGAAGGAAAACTGACTCTAGGTGGTGAACACACAATGTGGTATATAGATGATGGATTGCAGAATTGTACACCTGAAATCTATGTAACTTTGCTAACATTTGTCACCCCAATAAACTTTAATTTAAAAAAAGTGTTATTCAAAATTTGGATAAAAACTTTAAAAGAACATAGGAGAGGTAAAGCAGGTATTAGAATGGTAGATATTCAGGACACACACACACACACACACACACACACACACGAGTATATCCATGCTGAAAGTTGCCACTGGTCCTTCTTTGATGAAGGGAGAAATATCCATCATTAAAATCTAGGAAGATTTTTGGAAACGCAGATGTATAATTCACAGAATCACAGTATCAGACACTAAATTTGGCAGGGATCTTGGAAAAGTTTGGCCCATATAATATTTCACAGGGATAATTAAACAATAACAATTTACCCTAGCTCTCCTCTCATCGCCCCTCCATTGCCCTCATTTTGAGTATCATCTGACCTCACTCTCCACCTTCATTTCCTGAAACGCGTGTCATGCCTCTCCTCGTCTAAACCATCTCTCGCAGATGCTTCTTACTCCGCTTGCAACTTCTTCAAAACCTACGACCAGTTGTAGTATCCTCAGAGACTAGCTCACTAAAATGAAAATTGAAAATAGAATTTAGGTGCTAACCTGGTATCACATGCATTTCTACAAAGAATCTGGTATTAGCCGAAGGCAATTAATTGCTGGTAGTAGGCTGGCAGGCTGCCACAAGAAGAAGTTGATGCAGGTTTTTAAGGAGAGAAATAATTATTTCAGATTAGTCACAAGCACACATATATACATAATAAAAAAGCTCACATTGCTCTCTTTTCACTGAAAAAAAAATAGGTTTTTGTTTTGTTTTGTTTTTATTTTAATTTTTGTTGTTGTTGTTTTCCCGGAAAGATAGAATAGCAATAGGATGATACTTGTTTTTTTAGGAAAACTGAATCTTGGAACATTACACTTACAGTTTATAAAATCAGAAACATTTCTAGAAAAGCAAAAAAAAAAAATCAATGTATTTGTGTTCCCTCAAAAGTAGCCAGTGTTTATCATGCCTGGTGAAACAAGTGAGAGAAAACATGGGGGTTCTTATAGGTCCCTCACCCGCAACCTCTCACCCCATCTTCTCTCCTCCTCAAAGGCTCAAGTAGTGCTGAATGTGTAAGTTTTCTAAGTTACGTCTATGCTTTAGATATGTTCTGAGTCATTTTCTAGTAGATTTTGCTGACACTTGACTACACGGCTCTTACAAAAGTCATTTACTGTCTGGGAGAGATCAAACGAGAGCCTGACCTGTGACCAAGCTTATGGTTTGTGCCATTAAACACCAGCACTTCTGTTGGTTGCCAAACCATATGCCCCCAGCTGCCATGGCATCCGTTTCTTTGGTTGATACTCTAACCTTGTCCATTTCCTTTCCATCCCTCTGTTCCAGCAAAATTATCCTTGCTCAGGCCTTTGTGCTTGCCAGTTCTACGGCGGAGAATGATCTATGAGCTCTTCCCTTGGCTGGTTCTTAAATACTCTTCAAGTTCAAAAATATTATTTCTTCGGACAGGCTCTGTCTGCATAAAGTGCCCCCCGCCCCATCTTTAGAAGTGGTTTTCTGTCATAACACATAATATTTTCAAGGGGCTTTTCACATTCCAAAATTATCTATTTACCTTTTTTGTTTTTTGGGGGGCGGGGAGGAAGGGGGTGGTTCCCCCATAAGAAAGCGAGCTCCACGGCCGGCCGAGTGGCATGATGGTTAAGAATTGGCTTGGGACGCCAGAATGCCCCAGTTCGGATCCCACACATGAGGGCCAGTGACACTGCCCTCTACAGCTAAGGTGCTGAACAACAGCTCAACCTGGAGCTGGGCTGCCGTGAGTCGCCAGCAACGGCGTAGGCCGCAGCCCCTGCGGCAGTGGGTTGCCATGGGCTACCGTGTGTAGCCAGCAGCCAGTGTGAGCAGCCGTCCAGAAGCCGGCGACTGATCTGCCTCACCCGGGAAGAGCGCAATGATGGTGCCAACTTGGGCCGGTGAAGCAACATCCTCCACAACTAGACTGAAGAACAAAAAACAACAGCAACTTGTCTGTTCCCCTACCCCTGATTCCCCAATAAAATCTTAAAAAAAGAAAGAAAGAAAGAAAGAAAGCTCCATAAAAATAGAGGCCACGTCTGCTTGCTCTGTCCCAGACGTTGTTCTAACAGCAACTCTGTGAAGTTGAAACTGCTGAGAAAAAGGTGTCAGAGGTTCAAGGATGTGCCCAGTGTCATACAGCTAGTGAGTGGGAGAGACAGAATTCAGCTCAGGCAGAGAGAACTTTGAGACGCTCTTGGCCGCTTTATTAAACTCTAAGGATGAAATAAAATCAAGTACATAACATATGTATCATAAGATCCGACCCATAGCGCTTAATAAATAAATATTTGATCTCGGAAAAGCCTTGAAATCACCCTAGGGAAAAACAAAATCTACTCCATCTCCATAGGGTAAATGAGAGAATAGTCGCTACTCAAAGAGGTGCGTTGATTTGCCCAAAAGTGGTACAGATGGAGTGACTAACTCTCCCTGGGAAAGCAAACCAGCTTTTCCAGGACTCGATGCCTGGTAAACCAGAACAACATAGACCCTACAGAACTAGTAGAGTCCATATTCAAACCAGCTATAGATGTTTCCCAAACCCTTTCTCTCTACCTCCCAATATATGAGATATGCTCATGCCTAAGGACCCCAGCTAAATTTAATTGTCTCCCCCTATTCAGACTATCTGCAGCATCTCCTAGAAATTTCAGAAAATTGGAGATGTTTGTTTTAAGATAGATGCATGGAAGCTCTCTGGTATTAAATCAGCCCTTAGAAGCCTGAAAATGAATTTTCCAAGGATAGCATTATGTGCAGAGACCAGCTGGCTCAAGCACATAGCCATGTGGACTCCATGCTAAAGGGAACCAGGTGATTGTTTTTACATCCCCAACATCTAATTGAAGCCTTTTTTAGAAAGAACAAGGTGGCCTGTGAGCCTGTCCAAGCCTACCCCAGGGCTTCAGATAAGTGAGCATAGTAACCTTAGACAATGAAAGACAGCCTAAAACTGTCGCTTACAAGTGACTCTCAATGTCATTGTCAAAGGGACATTAGGGATGAGAAAGGTTTTCTTGGGCAAAGGACTGAGATCTTTTACTGCTTCTCAAAAAATTAAAGAACAGAGAGGGTGAAAGCAGGGGGTTATTTAAAACGATTTGCATCTGGATATTATTAGCTCTCCATGCCATTTAAGATATTAATACCTTGGCAGAATGAATTAATTGAAATAATTGTATTTAGAATTCTGCACTATGTTTTAACTTTGATGATAAAGAATATATTTTAAGAGCACAGATGAACTTCCCTCACTGTTTATAAGCACAGGATAAGTGCAGAACCTCTGATTTGCTCACTTGGAGACTGTCGAAATGTTTGCTTTCTGAAGAATAATCAATACAATCAGGTTCTGGAAGCTTATCTGTGAGCCACTCTGCCTCTGTGGATTATCTCTAGCCTGCAGACCTTATGCCACACATTGCTTCATTCTGTTCCCTTGACCTTGGGTTCTTGCAGGCCGATAACAGACCTGCCATAAAATCTACTTAAGAGTTTGGAATCCCAAGATTCAAAAGTTGGTTAACTTCTTCTGAAAGATATTTACAGTAATTATATACCAATCACTCCACCAATCTTTGTTGAACACTTAATATGTTTTTCCAGCACTTTTAAGGTTTATTTGCTTGGGATTATAGGCTCTAGATTAGCCAAGAGATAAAATAATGCATCATATACTTTTATGGTTATTTTTGAGAAAACTGTATGGTATAAGCTTTTAAGAATATAACCTATAGTTAAATAAATATGTAAATATTCAAAAGTTTGAGGCAACAAAATTGTGTTGCACGTATATAATATATGAAATAGATTATATGCAATATTTTATGATATAAATATATTAAAAGGTAGTATGTAATAGTATATGAACATGCAGTGCATTTGTTTTTTATATGTGAGTTGAGAAAAATTCTAAAATGATTATGTAAAAGGAAACCAAGTATCATCAATATTCCCCTTGAAATTCACTTCCATAACCCAGTGTATTTTATGATTAGTATTCTTCAAACATTAACATACACATAGCACTGTTTATACTGAGGTATTCCAAATATAGAGTAGTCTACACCTAAAATAACAGTCACTGGGAATATCAGAGAAATTTCTCTTTAGCAAACTTGAGCAAGTCTATTTTCACTTTAGTTCTTTTTTTTCTATATGCAGGCCATGGTGAATCCATCTTAATATGTCAAAGCATTATGCATTATTCTTTCTCTTTCAATTTTTTATTTTTTATTATTTATTTTTTTAGTTGAGCCATCCTGCCATCTGTTGGCAGCTGTTGGCAGCTCAGCTCTGGCCAGGAGTTGAACTGGCGACCCTATTGCTCAGAGCTCACACTCTTGAGCAAGCTCTTAACCAATTGAGCCACTTGGCCGGCCCTTTCTCTTTCAATTTTAATTTCATCAGCATCAACTGGCATTCCTCATATCAGGAGTGACTTCTGAGGGACAAACATATTTCTGCCTGTGAGTCCCCAATGGAATCACTCGGAGCCTGTGGTTTGGAATTAGATGCTGGTCCCTGAGGATGCTGAGCAATCCCAAGCTCTCATCTACGCCGACCTGAACTGGCCAGTGCCACACTTGGAAAAAAAAAAAAGAATCTAAATAAAATTCAATCTCACCTTGAGTGGGTGATATGAAATTCAATCCAATAATGGGGCTACCTCCCTTCAACAGAAGAAAACTGGGGAAAAGGTTGTCTTATATAGACAGCTGTGTAAGACACTGGGGAAGACTCTCCAATCTTAGGGGGAAATGCGGTGAGTGGCTTATAGTCACTGTTCCCACTGGTCCCCTCCTGTCATGGACAGTGTCTCCAGCATTTCCCTTGAGCAAAAGGATCTGTGTCTTAAGTGAAAATATCAGCCAAATATCCACAAAATGGGAAAAAATCTACATATTTGAAACATATTTAAAGAATATCAATGTTGACCACTCATATGACCTGGCCTCATGCAACATAAAAACAAACCTTTAACCCAAGTCGTTACTAGATAATTAGAACTATTTGTTCCTTTCTCCCACACCCCAAATGAAACCCATTGATAGTTTCCTAAGAAAATCAGCTATCCAGGTGGAGGGAGAATCAGGTTATCTCTACATATCATTTACAGACATTTAAAGGAAATGATTTTATGTACTTTGTAAAAAATGACGTATTGGGTTGTCGGAAAAGCCATGACGCATTTTTGCAACGAAAAACATAGAAAAATACGTCGTGTCTTTTCCAACAGCCCAATAATTCATGTAAGGAATTGGCTTACGTAATTATGGAGGCTGAGCAGTCCCACACTCTGCCATCAGCAAGGCATCTGAGACCCAGGAAAGCCAGTGGTTTGTTCCAGCCTAAGTCCAAAGCCCCGAGAATCAGGAGAGCCAGTGGTGTAAATCCTAGTCTGAGAGCAGTGGGAGGTCCATGCCCGGCCCCAGCAGCCAGACAGAGAATTCTCCCTACTCCACCTTTTTGTTCTAACAGGTTGGAAGATGTCCACCTACACGGGGGATTCAAATGCTACTATCTTTTCTGAAACATCCTCACAGGCACACCCAGAAATGTTTAGCCAAATATCTGGGCATCCCGGAAGACATAAAATGAACACATCCTGTTGACACATAAAATTAACCATCACAGCACTTTAGTAATAATGTTCTGAATCCTATGTGTTCTTACTGGCAGCGACAGGGAAGCCACCTGCGTTCACACCCTGTCCCTCCCAGATTGTATCATCGGGGACAGAAACAGTGGGTCATAGGAGCCTTCCTGGGCACAAGCCTCAGGCTCATGCTGTTTTCCCCCAGCGTTTAGCAGAGTTCATGAATCGACACTTCGCACGTTGAGTTCTAGAGTTTTAGCAATCTGAACTGATTGTTTTTGACAGTTTTGCAGAGTTTTACGGTTGCATTTTGTCAGAGAGAAGATTAGTTGGCTTCCTAATCCCGTATTGCTGGGAAGGGAATCTTATTGACTATAGGGTCACCTAGAGCAGCGGTTCTCGACCTGTGGGTCGCGACCCCTTTGGGAGTCGAACGACCTTTTCACAGGGGTCGCCTAAGACCATCGGAAAACAAAATGATATTTACACTACAATTCATAACAGTAGCAAAATTACAGTTATAGAGTAACAACGAAAATAATTTTATGGTTGGGGGTCACCACAACAT
>NW_017731500.1:3303406-3350024 GCF_001890085.2 Hipposideros armiger | reverse complement strand
GGGTGGGAGGGAGGGAGAGAGAGAGAGAGAGAGAGAGAGAGAGATCCAGAAAATGGGAATGTGTCACTTCAGAGCAGAATGTCGTGAAAAGACCTTGTTCTCTGGACTCAAATGAACCTAGGTATGGATCTTTACATTACAACTTCCCGCTATATGAGCTCTGGAAAAAACACTCCAACTCTTTGAGGCTCCCCGATAAAATAGAAATCATAGCTGGGTTCTGTGAAGATGAAATGCCTCGGCTCTAATATGGACGCATGGACGCTAGTTTTTTTTATTATACCACTTCCCTTCTTTGCTTTCCATAAGCATATTCTGTGTGCGACTGCCTGATTTCATTTTTGCTGTGCACTCATTACTGGTGTTTAAAAAGTGCATATCTGGGGTTATTGGTAATTCAACAGACACAATGGAGAAATGGTTTTTAAAGCAACCAACACCCCTCTGGTCAGGTGCCCAAGAATGCAGCCCTATTCTTGAGTTTTTACAAGTCTTACGTTGATTTATATTTGCAAATGTACTTTTGGTAGTTTTCTTAGGCTGTATTCCCAGTGTCTTTCTTTAGATAACCATTGTATATGTATATTTTTTTTGCAGTATTTTCTAAGTGTTACAAGGAAGAAGGAATGAAGAAGATAAAATGCATGTTAGTTTTTGTGGGATAAATTCCAACCCAAGTTATTCTAGTAGAAATTCTTTCTCCCTCTCCCCCCATTTTTTTTGTCAGTTATCTGCATTGATATCATTATAAAACTCTCACAATTTCCTCTTTGAATTAACTCACTCAACACAACTAATTACTGGCTTAGTATTTCCATTCTAAGTACTGACCATGACTAGAAGATAAAGCAACATAATGTAAAAAAAGATAAAATCTAACTCAGACGAGATATCCACTTTCTCTCATCTTGCTAATATATATTGTTTTGTGTATAAGCCCAAGTACCGGTACGTTTGAGAACTGAATCAGCTTTTCCCCCATGCCTAGTAAGTCTTAATAGTAAGAAACATGATTTATTGTCCCCTTGAAGTATTGCCTATCTTGTAGGAGACAGTACCAGACATCCAAGATCAGCCTGGTTTTGTAGAAGCAACACTGAATGAAACTGGAGTGGACACAGAATACAAACTTTGCTCTGTTCTTCACCGACTATATGACCTTGTGTAACTAAATCAACTTTTTTGAATTTCGGTTCCCTTATTCTCAATAATGAGGTGGTTTTATGGCAGAACTTTCTTTTCCTGCTAAAACCCTATGATTCTGCAATCATACGTCTATCTATCTGAATTTTTCTCACGTCTTCTTGAACTACCTGATAAATGAGACGTGGTTATTGTCTGTCTACCTAATTATACCGATGGTTGTTTGGTATCTGTGCTCCATTGGACGGGGTATATTGTTTTCAGGAATATGATTTAAGATTCCAGGCAGCTCAACTTATCTGTATTGAGATTGGGACCTCACTTGTTTAAAGTCTCACATTTATAATTATTTTATAGTGGCGTGAGCTTCTCCAATGATCCACTGTGTGTGTGTGTGTGTGTGTGTGTGTGTATTTGAATAGAGATAGATAACCAATATTTATATATGTTTAAGATACACACACACACACACACACACACACACACACACACACACACCTCCTCTGATCCTGTTCTTAAAACCTAGAGCATTGCAGCTCTATTACTTTATTTAGAACAATTTCTCCTGTCAGTGCACTAAATTCTGGTACCTCATCTACTTAAAGACATGGAGAGTATCTTAAATGTGTTCAATTTACACCTAATGAGCAGAATAGGCATGGGGAAAGTAAGCTACTGGCCAGACCTTGTACTTTTATTTGCTTAGCTCAATTATAACTCCAGCCAAGAGTTAAGCTAAAAAAATCCAATCCGGAACTCATTTACCCTTAGCATTTTGTGGGAACAATGATCCCGAAAAGCAGCGTATTATGTGCCTCATCCCAAGAAGGAGCTCAGGTTTGCACATTTTAACCTCACATAGTCTCGATCTTATTAATGGTTTCATTTTGGCAGCTATACACTCAAGAGTGCAAGACATAAAATCCGCAATTTTACCACAGCTGTTTCCTACTTCCTCCACAAAATTATTTTAACACCTTGTGACCCAAGGGAAAGGGGTAAATGGATGACTTTCTGAATGAATTATCTCCTGTCTGCTGTGTCATTTCAGAAGTACTTTCTAATGGGCAGAAAAATTCTTTACAGTTTTCTTTCATGATCTGGATATTTTAAAACTATATTCATTCTCCATTCCTAGTTTTTTATTCTTAAAAAAACCTCCGTATACATAAAAACAGGATTTCTGCAAGAAATATGGACTCATGCTTCATTTTAGAAAGCAAAGAGGATTTACGAAATAGTCTAAAATCCTTCTGAAGATCTTGTCTTTAGTAGACAGTTTGAGGATCACATTTTCAGGATTTGGAAATTTAAATTTTCTGCCAAACAGTTTTCTTTTTCTTTTTTAAAAAATAAGTAGTAAGCTATCCAAATTTATGATTTAAAGAAGCATTTTGAGGATAGAAAGTCCAACTTTATATTAAAATCCAAAAGAAACTAAATTATATGGTGGTAATAAGAACCTCCCTATGTACATAATTACCTGCTAATAATACCATAATAAATATTAGTTCAGTGATAAATCTCAATGCAGCCATATCCCTCCTCTCAAGCCACATAACACAAACATATGCACACAAAGGAGTGAGAAAGGGAGGGAAAAAGAGCTAAAACTTCCTCATATAATAAGTCAATTTGTACAATATTAAAATATTAACCCTTTAGACAAAAGAGAGCAGGAACAGTATTGGTCTAAGCTCAGGTATAATCTTGTATCTTTCTTTCATTCATAAAGGGAGATCTTGAAGTTGAAGGTATACTAGAAAAAACATAGATTAAAATTGTCTACCACCACGTGTGGGGCCTTAATCAATCATGTAAATGCTTGTTCCTTTTTTTAACTTGTGATGTTGAGAAGCACTATTGGTAACTTTTTTTCCTGCCCATGTCTCCCATTGGAATGGGTCCCCAGCCGACATTTGAACATAGTTGAACGAATGAAGGTAAGCACTTGAGAGAAGGGAAGCCAGTCAATCCTCTTTTCCCTGAAGCTTGAAATTGTGGCTCAGAGGTTCTCATCAGCCTGCCCTTCTCTCTGGAAGATATGGAAGGTTTCCAAGGTTGGCATGATCATCTTGCCCCAATTCACTATCGGTAAAGAATGCCAATCTGTGGGAAGGTCAGAATGAAGGATATATCCAGAGAGATTACAAACACCTCGACCTGGGCTCCTTAAGCTTTTCATTTCTTGGTTCTATTATTGCCTACATTCTAGACCCAATTCCCTGAGACACTGCTGTACTCTTAATAAATTCTTCCTCTTATACTGAAACTAATTAAAGTTGATTTAAATATTTATACCCCCAAATTCCTGCCTAACCTAGGTAATTGGAAAATATAATAACTGTCTGAATCTAGCTAAATCTGAGTTTATAAATGAGAATGAAATGTAAGGATTTGATAACAATTTTGAGAAATGAAGGTTCTAAAAAATATATGACTTTTATCAGCACAAAGTGAGTGATTACTGGATAAATCTTGAAGCATGGTAACCCACTGTACACATTTTAAATAATATGTGCATAAGATATCTTGAGAGAGTTATGATTCAATTAGTATGTCATACCACAAATTGCTTTGGGGAAATATTATTTTAATATTAATCTGGTTTGTGCTTAAATTAGTGTGAAGAATTTTGAATTCTTTCCTCCCATCCAATATTCCTGGAAATTTCCTGCTCTCAGAATATGTAAAAAGGCAATATATTCTTCATCTCTCCAATTGGAATCACCATAATGTTGGTTAGGCTTTTACTTTTCCTGTAAAATGTCTTTTATTTAATAGGATCTATTTCCCAGGTATTGAATTTTCCAGAAAAATAATTTCCCTTGTTTTAACTCCTGGCCTGTCTGGTACTGGGCTCTCTTGACTAGTTCCTTGCATATAAAAAGAGTTAATTTAAATTCAAGTCCATAACCTATTTTCCACTGTTTGTAGATGATACTACGTAGTGGAAACTAATATAGGTCCTCATTAAAATTTTTTTCTACTTCAAAAGTGATGTTACTTTGAATTCAATTTTCTAGCTATAAATGATAACATCTAATATAAATATGCTATGTCTTGCTAGATAGCTAAGTTCATTTAATTGGGACCAATTTCTGTTCCAGAGGACTGGAGTAGAAGATCTTTACATGGGTAGAGTACTATTGTCATTTTTACAGTAACTCACGTGGTATCATAAAATCCATTTTGGTATAAACATTAGTCACTAAGCCACAGACTTCCTTTTTCATTTTATGCATCACAGGCCTGTAGAATGTGTTAGACCAGGAGGAACCACTTGTTGGAAGAGAGAACACCGGGATAAATCTTTCACCCTAAGTCATAACACGACAAAATTTCTTTCTTTCCTTTTTTTTTTTTTCAAACATTGGCTACAAGTATGTAAGTTTAGCCAAGAGGGAATTGAAAGTATCTTCCTGTTACATTTTTTCCACATCTGCAAGGCCTAAGCTTAGAAGATTTAATTTTAAAAAGATTTCCTCTTATCATGAACAGGTTATGACATAAGCCAAGTACTAAATTTTAGTTTAATATCTTCTTAAGTAGAAGAGAGTTTTCTTAGAATTCCTATGAATTTCTTTGCTGTTTTATTTCTTCTTCCCTCCTTGCCTGCCACTTTCCAAGACTTGCCTGTTACCTGTTTCTCTGTGATTTGCAATACCTACTATCCATCAAGGTCTATACAAGGCCTCCATGAAATTTTCCTTAAAAATTCAATCCAAGAGCTATGTCTTCCCGTGCCATGGTGGAGTCCATGCTTTTCATCTATAGGTAGTAGGAGAGGGAAAAATTTATTAACAAATGGTTTCTATGTGGTAGATTTTTTTATATTTTAATTACAGTTGATATACAATCTTATATCAGTTTCAGGTAATCAACATAGTGATTAGGCATTTATATAACTTACAAAGTGATCACCTCAGTAAGTCTAGTTCCGATCTGATACCACAGATAGCTATTACAATATTATTGACTGTATTCTCTATGCTGTACTTTACATTCCCATGACTATTTTTATAACTGACAATTTGTACTTCTTAATCCCTTTCAGCTTTTTCATCAATCTCCCCAAGCCATACCACCCCCCCCAAAAAAAAAATCTGGTCACCATCAATGTGTTCTCTGTATCTATGAGTTTGTTTGTGTTTTGTTTTTTCATTTACTTACTTTGTTTTTTAGATTCCACGTATAAGTGGAATTGTATGGTATTTGTCTTTCTTTGTCTGACTTATTTCACTTAGCATAATATCCTCTAGATCCATCCATGTTGTTGCAAATGTTAAGATTTCATTCTTTTTTATGGCCAAATAATATTCCATTATGTATATGTACCACATCTTATTTATCCATTTGTCTCTTCAATAAATGGCATTAGGAAAACTGAACAGATACATACAAAAAAAATGAAACTAGACCACTTTCTTACACCATATACAAAAATAAACTCAAAATAGATTAAGGACTTAAATGTAAGACCTGAAACCATAAAATTCCTGGAAGAAAACACAGGCAATAAACTCGTTGACATCACTCTTAGCAATGTAGTTTTGATATGTCTCCTAGGGCAAGCAAAACAAAAGAAAAAAATAAATAATTGGGATTACATCAAAGTGAAAAGTTTTTGCATAGCGAAGAAAACCATCAACAAAATGAAAAGAAAACCTATTGAATGGGAGAAGATCTTGACCAATGATACACCTGATAAAGGATTAAAATCCAAAACTCCATAAGGAATTCATGCAACTTTACACCAAAAAAATAAGCAGTTCAATTAAAACATGGGCAGAGGACCTGAAATGACATTTCTTCAAGAGGACATACAGATGCCCAGCAGACATATGAAAAGATGCTCAACATCACTATTCATCAGAGAAATGCGAATTGAATCAACAATAAAATATCACCTCACACCTGTCAAAAAGGCTGTCGTCAAATAAATCAACAAACAAATGTTGACAAAGATGTGGTCAAAAGGGAACCCTTGTTCACTGCTGGTGGGAACATAAATTGGTGCAGCCACTGTGAAAACAGTATGGAGGTTCCTCAAAAAACTAAAAATAGAACTACCATATGACTCAGCAATTTCACTTCTTGGTATTTACCTGAAGAAATCCAAAACACTAATTTGAAAAGATATATGCATCCCTCTGTTCATGGCAGCATTATTTACAAAAGCCAAGATGTGGAAGCAACCTAAGTGTCCATCAAGAGATGAATGAATGTGATAGATATTTTTAATCTATTGTAATTTCCAATTCAGCTCTTGTTTATCTAATTTGGTATAATAATAAAATGCCTCCTCAACATGCTAATATTGCAATAACAACATCCTGTCCCCTGCCATCACCCAATTAGGCTTTTAGAAACCTTTATGTTTGTCTTACAGATCCAGTATTAAAATTAGATATTAAAATCCTCCTAATTCTACTGAACATAGATTAAATCTGTAGGAATTCTGTTTTCTTTTTCTCTCCCTTAATTTCATTCTGCCTTCTTTTCTTCATAATCCATTATCATTCCTTGAATTACAGTATTTGCCGGCGTATAAGACGATTTTTTGGCCCTGAAAAATATGCCTCCAAGTGGGGGGTCGTCTTATATGCCAGGTACACTTCAGATAGACTGCCCATAGTGCTTGCCCCGTGCCATAGTGGCCTCCCGATGCCCGCCCACTTCATTCCACATACCGTTCAGGCATCAGCAGCGCTGCTGGGTGTATGCTCGGCTGTTATGTGATTTTGCTGTTATGCAATTTTACCACACTCGCAAAATCGCACACAGCCGACCATACACCCAGTATGATAGCGCAAAATCGCGAATCGCGATTTATGTATATGTTTGATTATATACAGCCTTGTGACAGTTTTCCTGCATGTCATAAGCATTTGAATATAAATATAAATGTTGAAATCAAATCTGATATTGTTTTACCTTTTATTTGGTGTGTGGAAGGTGTGCGGAAGAGGGGGTAGTCTTATACGGCGAGTATATAACAAACTCTGTATTTTGAGTGGAAATGTTAGGGGGTCGTCTTATACGCCCAGTTGTCTTATACGCCGGCAAATACAGTAAAACAGGGATGATTAAGGTAAAAATAAATAAATAAATCATGCCCCCCAAAAAGAAGGGATTCTTCATTTTTGAAATTATTTAGTAATGAAAAAATTCATTCCTCCCCAATAAAGAATTCACATTATGATATATTGGAGGGCTCCGTTCAACTGCTAGGGTTTTTCAACCACTTGAATCACACTCTTGATTTTAGAAATATTTTTCTGCACTTGTATGCATCAACATGGCTCCCAATATTGAAATGCTAAAGTGTATGGTATGCACAGCACACCGAAATGACAGGGAATGTCTTTTATCATATGAGGACACCTTTTTAACATAATATTGAAATGTATTCAATTCATATTTGCATAAACCTAATACAACTCTCCTTTAGTTCCCCAACCTCTGACCTTACTTCAGACACACACACACACACACACACACACACACACACACTCCTTAAATACAGTTTTTTAGGCTGAAGCAAAACCCACGTTGTAGGTCTGTTCAAGAAAGTTGTGACTAAGGAATGATCACTTGAAATATTGATTTTTTTTTCCATCTGAACTTATTAAAATTTTAAATATTTATAGAGTCTTTTTGATCCCAACGGCAAGTTGGGGTCTCTTGTGTCAATCTATAAATGGAAACAGTCATAGCAAGAAAAAGTTACCATGAAATTCCATATTTTAAGAGAAATATATCTCTTAACCATGAGATGACAATTTATGACAATTTATGACAATTTATAAATTGAAATAATACAAAAATGAGTTTGTAGTCTTTGGAAAATTTGGCTCATCATATTTGGTATAAGTGCATTATACGTAAAACTACATGTGCTTTTAAGAGCAAAACCAATGTTCTTAATTCCTGATGAAGTAGTGAATAATTAGTAGATCGATTAATGCATACCTCTTATCCTTTAATCTTCAAATTTAATTTTGAAAAGTGGTATAATTAAGAAAAAAGCAAGAAAAATAGGCGATTGAACTGAATTGTGTGTGTGTGTGTGTGTGTGTGTGGATGGACATTTGAAATGCTTTTAAAAGTATTTTTATCAATAGAATATTATCAGGAACTTAAAGAAAAATAAAGTCGGAAAATGTAACTCTTTCCCAAAAGGCAAGTTAAGAAGATGATAAAGACTTAAACTGGAAAGAACTTATTAGGCTACTCCGTTAAATCCGTGCTGTGGACACCGCTACTCTCTAGGTGCTTCGAGATGACAGGTACAGCAAAACACAGGTTAGCAAGATGAGTAAATCCTTATTTGAAAAGAGCTAAGGGCAAATTTGTGTGGTCATTCAAGTAAGCGGGCTAATGTGCTTTTCTCAGTCACCCTGCTTGTTCAAGGTTGCTAAATCATGGTAAGCTTTCCCCTGTGGTATCTCGCCATAGCTCAGTTATCAAGCACAAAAGTGAACATTGTCCTGAAATACTTCCTCTAGGGCTGAGAATCTGGATTCTGAGCGTCAGTGGAGAAATGGAGATGAATTAGAGGAATTTAAATTGGAAACTTACCTTAGTCGCTATGTATGCATTTCAGGGAGCGTGACAATCTAATTGTTTCTTTGTCGTACTGAAAGGCTATCTGTGATTTGGACTGATACGAAGCCACGAGCAATGTTCTGAACAATTTGCTAAATATAAGCTCTTGGTACATGCTTGTGTGATCTAAGAGGGGCGTCCTCTACTCCCGGCATTCCAATGGCTTGCTCACTTGCTTGTTTCTCCGAATGCTTTGCACTGCTGCCCTTGAATCTGTTACCTTTGCATATGCTGGGCCGATTTAGGGGCAATCTGCTCTGACATTCCCTCCGCTGAGGAAGTGCTTTCATGATTTGCATGTTTCAGGCAAACTAGGTGGTTCACAGACAAATCAAAACTTAATATAACCTATGATGGTTTTATTGCATGTTATTGCTTGGAAAGAAAAAAAAAAAGGCTTCCGACCCTTGGAAGCTTACCCTGATTAGTTTGAAGAGAGGTAGTAAATCTGTCCATTGCCTCCTGCTTTAATTAAAAAAATAAAAAATAAATCCCATGATACCTGCTTTACCTATCACAGCACATATTGACATCAGACTGATGAGCATGACATTAGTATGTTACTGTGTGAAGAATGTTAGTGTATAATTTTAATGTGTAAGAGGAATAATGCAGAACTAAGTTAAGCTGCAGGAGAATCCGATAGGTCCACTGCTAGCTTATTGCTAGCCTGATAGGAGAATAACAAGTACTGTATATCCCAGTACCCTATACAGAAGTGATTCTCCAAAGGGCTGATTTTGCTCCAAAGGGGTGATTTTGCCCCAAAGGGTACATTTCGCAGTGTCTGGAGAGTTTTTTGATTAGCTTGGCTGGAGGGAGGTCGCTACTGGCATCTAGTGGGTAGAGGTCAGGTACGCTGCTAAACATCCTGAATTGCTCAAGGCAGCCCACCCCTACCCAACAAAGAATTATTTGGTCAAAATGTAAGCAGGGCTGAGGCTTAGGAAACCTCTGTATGAGTAAGTAAACTTTTCTTCCTCTGATATAATAAAGGTGTTGCTTTCTATTTTAGGGCGTTTTTTTAGTGTGTGTGTGTGTGTGTGTGTGTGTGTGTGTGTGTGTGTGTGTGTGAGTGACTTCTAAGGCTGAGAAATATATGGGCCAAAGATGAAATACACTCTGTGGACTTAGATAAACCAGAGGCAAAACATGTTCTCCCACCATTGCCTAATGTAATAACTGAAATTACTAAATTGAATTTCAAAATCCAAGTCATTGAGAAGAAACAAACATTATATGTTCTCTGCAGGGTATTATAATGTTGCATTGTGCCACCATTAGGTGTTAAATGAGACTAAAATAAGATAAAATCAAAGGTTAAAGTATCCTCATATTTTGGCCTATTATTCATACAATGGTATTTTTGTGTAATGGCGAATTCCTGATGGTGAGAAGAACAATGAGAAATTTGATGTTCCTCTGTACATTTATTGTTTGATTCCAATAGTGAGCTCTTGGTGGAACTGATTTTCCCCCCCTTGTTTAGATGATAAATGATATGGCTATTTTATCTGTAAAGCCAGAAGAAAGAGCTTCTTGCACTCAGATTTGGCAATTGAGCAACACATAATTTTATGAGGATAATAGCTATTGACAACTGTACTTCCTCACGTGTTCTACCCATGCTAAGTCATTTAATTCTCACAGGTACTATGATTATCTTTGTTTTAAAGAAACTGAACCCCAAGGATCCTGATAGTAAATATACAGGAAACTTTGCAAAAGCATCCACGGGGTTCCCTCTACTATGATTATATTATTCACAAGTGAACTATGGGTTTTGGAGACTAGCTACCTTGCTGCAGGGCACACAGCTATACCATGAATATACCGAGGAAAAAATGTCTGCTTTTTTATAGCTTTTCCCCATGATGATCAGGGTGACCCCATAATACATTATCTAACCTGGATGGAAAGAGAGTGCTATGAATAATTCAGTTGGATCACATGTGCTCCAGGGCTAACCCGGCACAGCTGGGGTGTGTGACATATGGTCACCATAGGTGCTGTTTTCCTGTCATCCTTGACACAGCATATTGCATGTCTATAAGAGCTGTTTGCTTTTACATTGAGGTAGTACAGAAATTCTTTCTTTTTCACATAGGTATAAATTGAGACACACCAAGAAAAGACATCTAAAGTTGATTTATTTTGAACCTAGTCTATTGCTGAGAAGAATGATGAGATGCTGTGTCAGGGAGGATCCCCTAGGAAACAAATGGCAGAATCCAAGGGGGAGGCAGGTTATTTCTAAAGGGTCCATTGATCACGTGGCTATGGTAGAAAAACCTCAAAGATAAACCATAGGAGAGAGCAGCAAAGCTATCATATTATTCCTATTTGTCAGATAAAATATAAGATGCCCAGTTAAACTGGAGTTTTGGATAAGCAACAAATAATGTTATAAACATTTTAGTATATAGAGGGTGCCAAAAAAATGTATACACATTTTAAGAAAGGAAAAAACTGTATTAAAATGGTAATACTCAATATATAGTCATGTTTGACATTCGCCATTACAAGAGGTGCTCAGGGTGGTTACCATGAGCGACCAGACACTTCTGATTACAGCTAATGACTGCTACATAGAATAGCATATTTTAAAATGTGTATACATTTTTTCGGTACCCTCTATACGTATGCTTCCCTAGCCCCCTCCCTCTTTTTTAGCTAACTCTTGCAACCCAAAGTCTGCTCCCCAAAAAAGACAAAGGAAAGGAACGGAGTGAGGTTCTTGGAAGGCCAGAAGATGGAGATTTGAGTAAAGCATATGAGACATTGTAAGTGGAGGGAGAGACAGCATGAGGAACCCCTCCGGGGAGACAGCCTGAGATGATGCACCTGGCCCCACTTTCCTCCCACACTCTGAGCTCCCACAGAGGCTTCCCAATGTCTGAACCCCAAAAGCACAGCTTTCCAGGGCACAAAGCACAGGGCAGAAGAATGGGTGGATCAGATTTGGGAGATAAATGAAAGCTGTCTGGCCCAGATAGGATTACATTTGTAGTGCAGCAAAGATGGTGGCCAGGCTTTGGAAAAATAAGTCTCCACCTCCAGTGACAACTGACTAATAAATGAACTTAAACATTAATGAAGAAAATAAAATCAACAAGACAGTCTAAACAAATGCACACTGCAGAGTGCTTTTTAATCAAAATGCTTAACCTGTGTAAAGCAATTATGAAAAAAATATACCACGTGACTGAAGGAGAGCTTACTAAAATTAAGTTCCCACTTCTTCCAAAGAGAAAGGCAAGTCATAAAATGGAGACCAGATTAAAGCATCTGTATGGTAAGAAAAAAATACGGTAGTCTGAGCTTACTGAATTTTTCTTACTGAAGCAGATAAATGAAGGCCAGAACTTCTGTAGGTTAAATCCGATATTCTCCTCAGGATAAAGTTGTATGAAGATATAAAGACTTTTTTAAAAACCATTCCAGATGTCATTCTATAATGATATTACTTATGGTTAATCATTGCTTATGATCACAAATAAATATTTTTTGACCAAAGTATTTTGTAAAATTTATAGGCACCTGTGAATTTGAATACCTTAAAAATATTCATTATAATATTAATTTACACAGTATGATCATAAATTTATGGTAAGGTAAATACACAAAAGCCAAGACACAAAGAATACGTGTGCATACATACATATCTGCAAATAAATGAACAGAAATGATGATGACATTACTCCTAATTCTGGATAGAGGAATGACAGGTGACGTTTTATCATGTTTTTACTTCGCTCCACTTTCTAAATTTCCCATACTAACTGATTCTTTAAAATCAGTCAAAACAAAGAATCTTTCCATATTCTCTTTTATGAGGGGTTCGTGTTCTAAAATAATAATTTAAACAGTTCTTTTACAGTCTACGTGATTCTGATATGAAAATGATTCAATAGAAGTAGGTATTGACTCAAGGATAACATGGTATATTTTACACTGGAAACACCCCAGAGAAGAAGACGGCAACGTTGTGTGTTCTTTGAATTTTCATAGTAAAAATGGAAATTGTTTGTAGTCATTGCCAAGAATAAGGCTTTGTAACTTTGAGTTTGGCACAGGCCATATACTGCATATCGCTATCCAAATGTTGCTGGAAAATCCGAAGCCTTTTTTTAGACGCTTTTACGAGAGCGAGCGAAGTATTATCTTATCATGGTTAACAATTCTATGTTCGTTCTCTTGAATGAGTACCGGGGAAAACATCAGGGGACATTTCTGGCCTGGCATCTGGACTCCCTGTGCTTGGCATGCGCCTCACGGTCACTCCATAATTGGGCCAGCGTAAGAGGAAGGAGAAACGGCTCACGGCAGGGGACATGCACTTGGCACTGTTTGGGCCATTTCTCAACATTTCAGTAACTGGAATGCCTCATTTCTCTGTGTCGACAGTCTGAGTAACATAGTAGTACCCAGGAGATCATTTAAAATCTAATTTTTTTTTAACTAGGTAGCTTTTCCAGGCAAGCGTAGCATTTTGCATTTTAAGTCCTGTCATCACCCATAGGAAAAAAAAATATATGATGTATTTCCTTTCATGCATTTAAGTTCAAATATTTGAGGTCATTCTGTTTTCCAAATAATCGCTGGGTGCAGGCCTTCATTTTTTTTTTTCCTTTCTAAGTTTCAACAGCTTACCCTTAAAAGACATAACAGATGAAAGAAATGCTAAGATTTGCATTTTTTTTTTCTAAAACTAAGGTTAGCAGTCACTGTATGAAGCTGATATCTCTCTCTACAGGAAAAAAAATAATAATAATTTGAGGGTTTCTAAATCTTTGACGAAGAACATGGAAAGATTTTTTTGTTGTTAAGTATATTCCAAAGTCCTGAGATGTAGCTTACAGAAAATAGAGAACAGAACATTATCAATTTAACAGAGAAAGGAATGTCTAAATGGCTCATTTCAGCTTGAGCTTCTACCACCACTCTGTGAGAAGGGCCTATGAGGATGGTCAACTGGGAGAGCCTAGTGCCATTCACTCACTGGGGTATTAAGAGATTAATATGTGGTCCTTATAGCTCTATGTTAATTACAAAAGAATAGTGTCTTTTTTGCCCTATCTCTTAATGAACATCAAACTATTTGGGATCGTCAGAAATATTAGTCTTGGGCCGGCCGAGTGGCTCGTTGGTGAGGAGCTGGCTTGAGAGCGCCAGCTCTGAGCAGCAGGGCTGCCAGTTTGGCTCCCCCATGGGCCAGTGACGCTGCACCTTCTACAGCTAAGATGGTGAACAACAGCTCGACCTGGAGCTGGGCTGCCATCAGTCGCCAGTGTCAGCGTAGGCTGCAGTGGGGCTGCAGTGGGCTTCCATGAGCTACTGTGAGTGACCAGCAGCCAGCGTGAGCTGCCAAGAGCCGCTGTGAACAGCTGTCCAGTGGGCGGGGAGTGATCTGCCTCGCCAGGGAAGAGCGCAATGATGATACCAACATGGGCCAGTGGAGCGACGTCCTCTACAACTAGGCTGAAGAACAAAGGACAGCAACTTGTCTGTTTCCCTTCCCCGATTCTCCAGCGCTGTTCCCTCCCCCAATTCCCCAATAAAATCTTTAAAAAATAAAAAAAAAGAAAGAAATATTAGTCTTAGAGTGAAAAGACCTAACCAGAATAGCATCAACTTGGTCAAATCATGTTCTTGAGTTATTTCATTTGTCCTCATTTGAAACAGTTGATAATTGTTGTGAGTCATATAATCAGCAACAATAATTAAAATATATTTTAAAATAATTTTTGAAGACTACTTGAGCATGCACGCACACACACACACACACACACACACTCCTTAAATACAGTTTTTTAGGCTGAAGCAAAACCCACGTTGTAGGTCTGTTCAAGAAAGTTGTGACTAAGGAATGATCACTTGAAATATTGATTTTTTTTTCCATCTGAACTTATTAAAATTTTAAATATTTATAGAGTCTTTTTGATCCCAACGGCAAGTTGGGGTCTCTTGTGTCAATCTATAAATGGAAACAGTCATAGCAAGAAAAAGTTACCATGAAATTCCATATTTTAAGAGAAATATATCTCTTAACCATGAGATGACAATTTATGACAATTTATGACAATTTATAAATTGAAATAATACAAAAATGAGTTTGTAGTCTTTGGAAAATTTGGCTCATCATATTTGGTATAAGTGCATTATACGTAAAACTACATGTGCTTTTAAGAGCAAAACCAATGTTCTTAATTCCTGATGAAGTAGTGAATAATTAGTAGATCGATTAATGCATACCTCTTATCCTTTAATCTTCAAATTTAATTTTGAAAAGTGGTATAATTAAGAAAAAAGCAAGAAAAATAGGCGATTGAACTGAATTGTGTGTGTGTGTGTGTGTGTGTGTGGATGGACATTTGAAATGCTTTTAAAAGTATTTTTATCAATAGAATATTATCAGGAACTTAAAGAAAAATAAAGTCGGAAAATGTAACTCTTTCCCAAAAGGCAAGTTAAGAAGATGATAAAGACTTAAACTGGAAAGTACTTATTAGGCTACTCCGTTAAATCCGTGCTGTGGACACCGCTACTCTCTAGGTGCTTCGAGATGACAGGTACAGCAAAACACAGGTTAGCAAGATGAGTAAATCCTTATTTGAAAAGAGCTAAGGGCAAATTTGTGTGGTCATTCAAGTAAGCGGGCTAATGTGCTTTTCTCAGTCACCCTGCTTGTTCAAGGTTGCTAAATCATGGTAAGCTTTCCCCTGTGGTATCTCGCCATAGCTCAGTTATCAAGCACAAAAGTGAACATTGTCCTGAAATACTTCCTCTAGGGCTGAGAATCTGGATTCTGAGCGTCAGTGGAGAAATGGAGATGAATTAGAGGAATTTAAATTGGAAACTTACCTTAGTCGCTATGTATGCATTTCAGGGAGCGTGACAATCTAATTGTTTCTTTGTCGTACTGAAAGGCTATCTGTGATTTGGACTGATACGAAGCCACGAGCAATGTTCTGAACAATTTGCTAAATATAAGCTCTTGGTACATGCTTGTGTGATCTAAGAGGGGCGTCCTCTACTCCCGGCATTCCAATGGCTTGCTCACTTGCTTGTTTCTCCGAATGCTTTGCACTGCTGCCCTTGAATCTGTTACCTTTGCATATGCTGGGCCGATTTAGGGGCAATCTGCTCTGACATTCCCTCCGCTGAGGAAGTGCTTTCATGATTTGCATGTTTCAGGCAAACTAGGTGGTTCACAGACAAATCAAAACTTAATATAACCTATGATGGTTTTATTGCATGTTATTGCTTGGAAAGAAAAAAAAAAAGGCTTCCGACCCTTGGAAGCTTACCCTGATTAGTTTGAAGAGAGGTAGTAAATCTGTCCATTGCCTCCTGCTTTAATTAAAAAAATAAAAAATAAATCCCATGATACCTGCTTTACCTATCACAGCACATATTGACATCAGACTGATGAGCATGACATTAGTATGTTACTGTGTGAAGAATGTTAGTGTATAATTTTAATGTGTAAGAGGAATAATGCAGAACTAAGTTAAGCTGCAGGAGAATCCGATAGGTCCACTGCTAGCTTATTGCTAGCCTGATAGGAGAATAACAAGTACTGTATATCCCAGTACCCTATACAGAAGTGATTCTCCAAAGGGCTGATTTTGCTCCAAAGGGGTGATTTTGCCCCAAAGGGTACATTTCGCAGTGTCTGGAGAGTTTTTTGATTAGCTTGGCTGGAGGGAGGTCGCTACTGGCATCTAGTGGGTAGAGGTCAGGTACGCTGCTAAACATCCTGAATTGCTCAAGGCAGCCCACCCCTACCCAACAAAGAATTATTTGGTCAAAATGTAAGCAGGGCTGAGGCTTAGGAAACCTCTGTATGAGTAAGTAAACTTTTCTTCCTCTGATATAATAAAGGTGTTGCTTTCTATTTTAGGGCGTTTTTTTAGTGTGTGTGTGTGTGTGTGTGTGTGTGTGTGTGTGTGTGTGTGTGTGAGTGACTTCTAAGGCTGAGAAATATATGGGCCAAAGATGAAATACACTCTGTGGACTTAGATAAACCAGAGGCAAAACATGTTCTCCCACCATTGCCTAATGTAATAACTGAAATTACTAAATTGAATTTCAAAATCCAAGTCATTGAGAAGAAACAAACATTATATGTTCTCTGCAGGGTATTATAATGTTGCATTGTGCCACCATTAGGTGTTAAATGAGACTAAAATAAGATAAAATCAAAGGTTAAAGTATCCTCATATTTTGGCCTATTATTCATACAATGGTATTTTTGTGTAATGGCGAATTCCTGATGGTGAGAAGAACAATGAGAAATTTGATGTTCCTCTGTACATTTATTGTTTGATTCCAATAGTGAGCTCTTGGTGGAACTGATTTTCCCCCCCTTGTTTAGATGATAAATGATATGGCTATTTTATCTGTAAAGCCAGAAGAAAGAGCTTCTTGCACTCAGATTTGGCAATTGAGCAACACATAATTTTATGAGGATAATAGCTATTGACAACTGTACTTCCTCACGTGTTCTACCCATGCTAAGTCATTTAATTCTCACAGGTACTATGATTATCTTTGTTTTAAAGAAACTGAACCCCAAGGATCCTGATAGTAAATATACAGGAAACTTTGCAAAAGCATCCACGGGGTTCCCTCTACTATGATTATATTATTCACAAGTGAACTATGGGTTTTGGAGACTAGCTACCTTGCTGCAGGGCACACAGCTATACCATGAATATACCGAGGAAAAAATGTCTGCTTTTTTATAGCTTTTCCCCATGATGATCAGGGTGACCCCATAATACATTATCTAACCTGGATGGAAAGAGAGTGCTATGAATAATTCAGTTGGATCACATGTGCTCCAGGGCTAACCCGGCACAGCTGGGGTGTGTGACATATGGTCACCATAGGTGCTGTTTTCCTGTCATCCTTGACACAGCATATTGCATGTCTATAAGAGCTGTTTGCTTTTACATTGAGGTAGTACAGAAATTCTTTCTTTTTCACATAGGTATAAATTGAGACACACCAAGAAAAGACATGTAAAGTTGATTTATTTTGAACCTAGTCTATTGCTGAGAAGAATGATGAGATGCTGTGTCAGGGAGGATCCCCTAGGAAACAAATGGCAGAATCCAAGGGGGAGGCGGGTTATTTCTAAAGGGTCCATTGATCACGTGGCTATGGTAGAAAAACCTCAAAGATAAACCATAGGAGAGAGCAGCAAAGCTATCANTGAAGAACAAAACGACAGCAACTTGTCTGTTCCCCTTCCCCCAATTCCCCAGCACTGTTCCCATTCCCCCAATTCCCCCAATAAAAAAAAAAATCTTTAAAAAAAAAAAAAAGAATACCTCAACTTTATTTTTCCACTTTTCTTTTAGTTGAATATCTTATTTTTAATATCCCATTTTTAATTTCTAAGAGTGATTTCTTGTTCTCTGTTGCGTTTTCAAGGAATTTTATATTGATTTAAGGATATGGTAATAATAATAATATTATTATTATATGGTAATAATATAATAATATTTTTTATTATTATTTTATACCTTCTTCTTTTACTTGTTTGTTTGTTTGAAGCTGGAATTGCCTCTCTTTTCTCTGATTACCTTTAATTTGTTTGTTTCATGTCTTTCTTTAGACTGGAAATTCTTATTCAAAATTCTGGTAATCCTCTGGTAATATGGCTGTTCATATTTAAAAATTAAGCTCTAGAAAAACCCTTTGGAACTCTGTAACACACATGTAATGTACAAGATGCATGCCTACTAGTTAACAGGTGTGCATGTGGGGTGATTAGCCTGTGGCTGGGCTCTTAGTTACAGGACCCTCAGTGCAAGTAATCATATGTTTCAGTTTTTACAGAGAAGAAGCCTTTAATTTTCCATTTGTTCAGATAGGGTTATATATTTGGTTGCTAATATTCTAGGAAGAAGCTATGGGAAGGAGATTGAGAGACAATATTAGTTTTTGATGCTTCAGAGAAAATTACCACAAACTCAGGGGCTAAAAACAGCACTCATTTATGATCTCTCAGTTTCTGTAAGCCAGAGGTGCTGCATGGCTTATCAGGACTGTCTGCTCCAGGTTCTATATTCACAGGCTGAAATCCAAGGCTGTGGTCTCATCAGAGGCTCAACTGGGAAGAGTTCTGCTTCCAGGATCCCTCAGGTTGTTGGAAGAATTCACTCCCTTGCACTTCCCCCCCCCCAGATTTTATTGGGGAATTGGGGAAGGGGAACAGACAAGTTGTTGTCCTTTTGTTCTTCAGTCTAGTTGTGGAGGACGTAGCTTCACTGGCCCATGTTGCTATTATCATTGCGCTCTTCCCAGGTGAGGCAGTCGCTCGCCGGTCATTGGACGGCCGCTCTTGGTGGCTCATGTAAGCTCACGCCAGCTGCCGGCCATTCACGCCGGCTGCTGGCTGTTCACTGTAGCTTACGGCAGCCCACTGCAGCTTCACTGCAGCCTAGCAGTCGCCAGCGACTCATGGCAGCCCAGCTCCAGGTTGAGCTGTTGTTCACCATCTTATCTGTAGAGGGCGCAGCATCACTGGCCCTCATGTGGGATGCGAACCGGGGCCTGCTGCTCAGAGCTGACGTCCCAAGCCAACTCTAAACTAACGCGCCACTTCGCCGGCATCACTCCCTTGTATTTTCAGACCCAAGGCTTCCATTTCTTTCTAGAAGCTGCCTTCTATTCCTAGGGAGGAACAGAGGGCACATGGGAGCTTCTCTAAGGTGGCTAATTACTTGGTGACAGTTCCCTTCTTCAAGCCCAGTGACAGACGGGCCTCTAGAGCTCCAGTCTGCTACGACTGAGTCTTATATAATGTAAGGCTCACAGGAGTAACATCCCTTCACACTGCCATATTCCATTAGCTAGAAGCAACTCGGAGGTCCCACTCTCATTACAAGGGGTCTCCCACTAGAAGAGAAGCAATGCTGCTGGGGGAGCTCCCGTAGGGCCTGTCCATCACAAGATAATGATTAACTCTGCATTGATTTTATGGGTTTTTTTTTAATTTGAGCTCCACTTCTCTATCTTTAGGGCCTCTCAGCTTTAATTTCTTCAAATAAGAAATGTCATCCCCTTGCTCAGGAGTGGGTACAGGAGGAGAGGCAGCCATCTGATTCTGCAGGCTCTACCAGTCCAAACTCTCCATATTAAGTTCAACCACTTTCCATACTTGGCACTGCCCCTCACCCCATACCCCTGGGTGGTGCCTGTTGTTTCTAGGGCTCACCTCTCATGAGGGTGTCATGGTCAGTTAGCACACTTGATCCGATTCCCAGCAGACTCTTAGGCTGCAAATTCTTACTATCTGCTGAGTCAGTTCTTCTCCTATGTCTGCAGCTTTCTCAAAGTCTGTTGAAAGTTTTCAATTGCATTTGACTCCTCTCCAATTCTTTTCCTGTTTTGGGCTATTTTAGTGTTATTTTAATGAAACATGGTGAGGGAGAAGAATGAAAGGTGTCTGGTCTATCGGCCATTTCTCCTTGAAATGTTGAATTTTGCCTTTCTTCCTGCTGCTCCTGCTCTCCCTGTACCCACATTATCTCATGGAAGGACAAGCCCAGCACAATTCTCCATTCCCCCACATCACAGGGAACATCTTTTAAGATGTCTTGCCTTATCAGGTATAGAAGGACAATGAAAGACAAGGCTTAACTAGTAACTAGTGTTAGATGCAACAACTCCTAAGAGCAGGAATAGTCATGGTCAGAGCAGGTATCACCCTCAGGAGGAGTCTGATGGGGAGCCTCAAACTTTCAATGCCTGTGTCCCTCCAGAAAACTCACCTTTTAGCCAGAGAGGTACAGGTGAGGAAGTACCTTGGCATGTTTCACAATAGTAGACTATGCAATTATTTTAAACAGAACCCATGGGACAGCAACAATGTGGAGCTGTGACAATCCAAGTCCCATTCTTTTCTAAGTTTGTCACCCAATATGAGAGAGAGCAGGATTGCATCACTTTTCACTGTATCTCAGTATCTCTGCTCCAAATCCCTAATGAGCAAATGCATTCACTCACACTCATACAACTTCCCTATAAACAGCAATATAATGCCAGGAAGGGAATACAAAATCAAACAAGAGCAAGGCAAGTTGTGCAGACCCAGCTCTGAAAAGTACAGCTAAAAGTACTAGAAAGTATGCATCAGGTGTCCTGAACACCTTCCCTACCCCTAATCCAGAGTTAGGTACTGGATTTGAGCTGCCATCACTAAAATCTTATTGAGATGATTGTTCCACAATAAAGAATTAAGCTACTTCCAACATTTTAACATTCCTTGGGATGGAGATAATGCTTACAGTTTTAATAGGATGCTGTTTTCTAGTTCCTACATTGGGAATTTTCTAATATATTGGGGCACATTCTCATTCTTTGTCTGAAGAGTTATTCTAGTAGAGGTAATATATGGAAGAGTGCATATAAGAGTGTGTGTGTGTGTGTGTGTGTGTGTGTGTGTGTGTGTGTGTGAAAGAATAGGGAAAAAAGACAGGAATAAATTTTTAAAGAATGAAAACAAAAATTCTCTCAATCTATACACATGAATTTGTATATAAAAAGGTCACTGAGGCAAATGGCTCAGTGAGGTAAAGAATGGAATCCAGGTGGGTGCTTCATTTTCATATCCCATCACTTTACACAATGCTACAGCCCATACTGATGAAAAAAAAATGTGTAAATCAATTAACAAGGACAGTGATGTAATTTATGCTGGAATTCGATAATCTATTCTTCAATAATGAGATTTAGATGAGAGTTTTTCAGGTGTCCTTTTTATGCTCAGTTATTTTTTGAGCATTTAATTGCTGGGTATTATTACTTACTGTAAGGGCAGAAAATAAGTGTTTTTCCTTTACTATTATTCCCTGAATTGAGAATCAATGCTAATTCAAAATTTAAGTCATTTTAATTTTATATCAAAACAGAGACCTCAATCAAAGATATTTTCACAACTACATAATTTTTACATGTCAAACGGGCAACCAAATTATAATTTTTAATCTGTGACAGTCTAGGACTGAAGGAAATCTTAGAATAAATGAAAGAATTTTTGCAAAATATTCCTAAAAAAGATATTTTTAAAACAATATTACTAGCCTCTGATATCATATATCAAATGTATTATAAACATTGCTTTGATCTCCTCTTATTACTCTACTAGTTCAAATTTGACTCCATTAAAGAATGAACTGCTGGAAGGTGGGCTCATTACAAATAAAGGCAGAAAAAAAATACTCTGTTTAAATCTCTACAAAACTTCATACGTCTATTCCCTCATTTTCATTTTTAGAGAAAACTCATAGTGTTTGCTTCCAGAAAAAAAACACACAAAAAAACCTTTGAAGTATTGAGTCAGATAATGAAAAATGTTCTCAATTATGATCATTTAATTATGATTTATAACATGTATTATAAAATATATAGAATGTGCAATGATTAGAAGCATACATAATGCTATCTTTTCCCCAGAATATAAAAATAAAATAATTCATTGGAAAATTCCTGCTCTTCTACTTTTTATTTCTAATTCATATATATATAAATCATGTGAAATATTTTCCATTCTTATATTTATAGTTGGATATTTTTATTTCAAACCCATCACCTGATCTACAGGTTATGGTGTTCTGATGAGAGTTTAACTGGAAAAACATAAAGGCAGTATTCGTAGTGCTTACAGATTCCCTTGGTGTAAGGACTGACTGACCAACGGCTGGTTTTAAGCTGTCAATATGCTATCACTGAATGGAAGTTGAGAACAGTTGGTTCTCACAGTTGGTTCTCATGACCCAGTGCAAGTCAGCTCCAGCATTACCAAGGCATTTACCCAGCAAATCTTATATTATAGGTCCTGTGACTCTCAGATGCTTCAACTTAACCATGAGTATATGTGGATGGCTTTCCATAGAACTTGTGCCAGTGGGTGAGGTCCTTTTGGGGGTGAGGAGGGGATTGAAATTTTTAAAATATTATTGATTTCATGAAAAATAAAACAAGGATGCTTTGATGATTTGATGTTGTTACATATGGTATTGGTGGTGCTAATGGAAACCAACTATAAAACTGAACTTTGAAAATTAAAATTTGCTGCATTTTTTCTTGACGGTTTCTCTAACTCAAACATATCAATATGGAGGCATGATAAAAAATGCAGTGAATGTTTAAATTAAAAAAAAATATTACAGTAAAGGACATATTGCCATTAATCCCCCTCAAAATACTCCCCTTTGCTTCAAGCACATGTATTGTTCTTGCCACTTTCTGAAGCAGCTCTGGAAGTCCTCTTTCATGAGTGTCTTTAGTTGCGCTGTCGTGGCTGCCTCAATGTCCTGAATCATGTTGACTTTGGGGAAGAGCCAGAAGTCGCACAGTGCCAGATCTGGTGAATAAGGTGGATGAGGACACACCGTAATGTTTTTATGTGACAGAAATTGCCGTATACCAGCAGTGATGTGTTACATGGAGCATTGTCACGATGGAGGATGATTTATGGCACACTTCAAAACACACCTCCTCTCAACTGTAGCTCACACCCGACTGACTGCACCAAACAAGTTGAAACTTGTCACAAACTGTTACTAAGGTTCGATGGGCCCCTTCCCATATTGAAGATCCCTGCCTTTCCGTTGGATGGCACTCAACAGCAACATTCACTGTATTTTTTTTAAGATTTTTTTATTGGGGAATTGGGGGGATGGGAACAGTCCTGGGGAATTGGGGGAAGGGGAACAGACAGGTTGCTGTCGTTTTGTTCTTCAGTCTAGTTGTGGAGGACGTTGCTTCACTGGCCCAAGTTGGCACCATCATTGCGCTCTTCCTGGGCGAGGCAGATCAGTCACCGGCTTCTGGACGGCCACTCACAGCAGCTGCTGGCTGCTCACACTGGCTGCTGGCTACACACAGTAGCCCATGGCAACCCACTGCCACAGGGGCTGCAGCCTATGCCGTCGCCAGCAACTCACGGCAGCCCAACTCCAGGTTGAGCTGTTGTTCAGCATCTTAGCTGTAGAGGGCAGTGTCACTGGCCCTCATATGTAGGATCCGAACTGGGGTCCTCTGGCTTCCCAAGCCAGTTCTTAACCATCGGGCCACTCGACCGGCCCTCACTGTATTTTTTTATCACAATGGAAAGGCTCCATTTCACACAATGCTTCTAGAACAGCAATTTCTGTCAAATAAAAACATTACAGTGGGTCCTCATCCACCTTATTCACCGGACCTGGTGCCGTGTGACTTCTGACTCTTCCCAATAATCAAAATGACCATGAAAAGTAAATGTTTTGAATTGATTCAGGACATCAAGGCAGCCATGACAGTGCAGTTAAAGACACTCACAAAAGAAGATTTCCAGAGCTGCTTCAGAAACTGGCAAGAATGATGGGATAAGTGTGTTTGAAGCCAGGGGGATTGATGACAATGTGTATTTTTACTATAACCCTTTTTAAAAAAATTTAAACATTCACCGTATTTTTTTAATCACACTAGGTATATACTTTTTTCTAATCTTTAGAAAATTATATGAGAAAGAATTTGACCTTCATGAAATTGGTAGCATTTCCAAATTATTTGCAGTTTATATAAATTAGATCTCTATAAGATAACCAAAAAAAAAAAAAAAGAAAGAAAAGTCAGAGTAAGTGGTTTGGATATGGCTCCATTACAAGACATTTATTCTATGACTAGACAAACAACAAATCAACCAAATAAGCAATAGTCAGTTCCAATTTCCCCACCTTCTCTTTTGCCTATAATCATAGTAATCTAATGATCCCCCAGTTTCTCTTGTGCTCATAAAATTCCTCATGATTCTCAGAATCAAATGAAAATCTGATGTGGGAAATAACTGCAAGTAGATGTTTTGTGTACTAATTAAGACAAATGTAGGACAAAAATGCTTTTGGTAACCTTGGAATGGAAAGTGAGCCAAGGAAGTGCTACCTGTTTTCTGCAACCCATATATTGGAGGTCAGGCTCCCCCACAAACAGACTCCTAGATGGAGATTTCTGTACAAAAGATTGACAGAGGAAAGCTCTTGAGACCTGCAAGGACCAAGGGGAGCAGGACTGGAGGGGGAGTTTGAACGGAGATGCAGAAGCTCCAAAGGCTTCAGCCAATCCCACAGGAAACTCTGCAGCTGGAATGGTTCTTCAAAGATATCCCAAGTCAAGGCAAGAGAGCCAGCCCTGCTGCACAGACAAGGGACTGGACATGGGCTGTCCCCAGGGAGGAGGTATAAACACCCATTAGCCAAGGGCAATCCTGGGAAGACACTCAGCTCTGTCAGCAGGTATGAATAAATCCTGGATCCCAAAGTGAGGATTCTGGGGGTCTCGGTCAGAGTGTTGTGAGGGCTATCTCATTCAACAATGAGCCTCTTATCCTAACTGTAGTTCTTTTAATTTTTTATATTCTATTTCAGTCTTTTTGAAGCAGAATAGATCCTAGGGTTGACTCTTACTCATTGACATTCTGTTTGGAAAGGAATGATTTCTCTACATTTAATTATGTCTAAAAATATTTTTTTGCAGGGTATCATTCTTTATCATAAAATGTTTAAGCCAATGTGTGCAAATGAATACTACAGTAATTAAATGGTTGCTGTGTTGGAGAAAATCTTTTGATTTTTGAGCTTTTAAGAAATGAATCTGATAGAGTATGATTTTTATTACAGTCAATCATGAATGGTAAAAGTATGATAAAGCCCTTTGATGTTTCCTGATTAGGTAAAGTCAAGCCATTTATATTCTAGCTGAGTTACAAAGTAACATCAGTGGGGCCATAAATAGTGGGTTATATTTCACTGGAGCTGACAATAATCTTTTCAAATCAAGATGCCCCAAGGGTACATCTTGTGAACTAGCTATGAAGCTTTCATGGTAACAAGATATGAAACAAGCATTAATTGGATAGGAAAGAACATCTAACATGGATTATAGTGTACATTTTTACCGTGTTCAAAGTGAATGTCTTGATAGCATTTCTGATATATTGAACAAGACACAACTCAGAGATTTACCTCTTCAAATGCTTATGTTTTAACCTATGTCCTTAAACTTGTGTGTGTGTGTGTGTGTGTGTGTGTGTGTGTGTGTGTGTGTGTGTGTTTGACAACTCTGGCTTCGGTTTTATCCCTCAGCACAGCTAAGTTAATGGATATAAATCTATAGTTTTCTGTTATATAACAACATGTGATTTTTCAAACTGGGAAAAATGGAATAACTATTTAGCTTAATGTGGTTAAAGAATATTAGTTTCAGATAATAGCTTCATTTTCTCTTCTTCCTTGCACAGTCTTCAATTTTAACTTCACTGCCTTCCAGATTAAGAATTTGAAACAAAACAGAAATTACTGCTTGTGACATATGTAAGCTTAAAATAGTTACTAGCGATAATTCTTTCCAAAGCAATTTACTGATATCATAATTGACATCTTACATCATCACAAATAATTCAGAATCCTGAATTCCTCTTGAGATAGCATCTGTTCCCAGGTAAATGTCATAATCCGTTACATTCTTTCTGAATTTACATATATAAGTTTTTTTTTATTGATTGGGAGAAACATTTCATATCTTTCTCAAATATTCTGAATGAATTGATAGAAATATTGTCAACATCTGGTGGAAATCTCCCACCAGAAGTTAGTTCCATAGTGAAACATTATGTTTGACTGTTTCCAAGAATCCACAACCGTTATCTTGCTGATAACAGGCAATTGGACTCAGAGGACATTGAGACAAAATAATTTCCTAGGCGTTACACTAGGGAGGAAAAGAGATTTCCATTGGGCCCAGAGTTGTTGGAAATGAAACAAAGAGTAAAATTTCCTAGTCTATTCTGCTTCTCATTTCTAAAATGTTTAAAAAACACAATTCTCTATCACATTACACTCGTTTATTTTTATTCAAAATACATCATCTAAACATCTTTTATAAGTTTACTGATTTTCTCTCTACTTATTTTAGAAATTATTGAGAGAGGGATAAATAAAATTCCCTATGAATGGTGTTGGAATAATTGGATGCCCATATGGGGGTAAAAGAGGAACTTTGATCCATGCTTATTCCTTATACAAAAATTCACAGGAAAGGATCATAGAACTAAATGAAAAACGTAAACTACAACATTTCTTAAACAATACCTGGGAGAGCATCTCTGTTACCTTTGCCTGTATTAAAATTTCTTAGACTCACCACCAAAAGCATGAGCCATAAAATAATTATAAATTGTATTTTATCAAAATTAAAAATATCTCTTCTTCATAAGACATTGTTAAGGGAATGATGTGACCATACAATAGCAGAAGATATTTGCAAATCATAAATCTGATTAAGGACTTGTATCCATTTTATATAAAGAATGTTTGAAACTCAAAAACAAGAAAGCAAGCAATTGATTTTATCTTTTTAATGGGGAATGTATTCAACAGATACTTTATCAAAAAAGGTATACAGATAGCAAATGAGCACATGGACGTTTGTTGAACATTATCAGTCTCTTGAAAAGTGAAATTAAAACCACAATGGGATATGGCTCCACACCTAATAGACTTGCAAAACTTCAAACAGGTTTTCACAAAGATGTGGAATTATTGAAACTCTCATACCCTGCTGATGGGAATGTAAACAGATACAATCACTTTGGAAAAATCATTTGGCAGTTATCTAAACATTTAAACATAAACCTACAGTATAACCCAGCTATTCTACTCCTTGGTATTTACCGAAGAGAAAGCATGCATCCATATAAGAACAAGTAATGGAATGTTCTCAGCAGGTTTATGCACCTTTACGTGTAATGATTCCAAACTGAACAAAATGCATTTGTCCATCACCAGGTAAAGGATAAAAAAAATTGTGACACACACACACACACACACACACACACACACACACACACACACACACTGGACTACTATTCAGCAGTGTAAAACAATGGGCTATTAATAAATATCACACCATCGTTGAAATTCAAAACAAATATGATCAGTGAAAGCAAAGGACCAAAAGAGGGTATAATTATCTGATTCCATTTATGGAAAATTCTAAGAAATTTAAAATATAGAGACACAAAGGAGATGATTGGATACCTAGGGATGGAGATGGGAAAGGACACTCAGGAAGAGGGGCATAAGGGAACTTTGGGGACTAATGCGTATGTTCATTGTCTTAATTATGATCATCGTTGTAAAAGCACATACATATGGCAAAAGTTTATCCAATTGCAGCCTTTAATTATGTGTAGTCAATTGTATTCAATAAAGCTATTAGAACACCGGCGAGTGGTGCCCCTTGGGGAGAGAGAGCAGCCTATGACAGGGAAGCTTCTAGATGCAGGGACACTGTTTCTTGACTCAGGTAACACAGGTGTTTTTCTTACAATCATTCAGCTGAATATGGACCTATTTTATGTTTTATGCACTATTTGTTATATTTCACAATTTTAAAAGTTTAAAATATATATGTATATATATATATTATATTTGGAAACTATAATTTCTAAAAAAAAATAAAAGTAATCATCCTTAAGACCCATGAATTGTATTGTCCCTTAATAATACCTTAGTAATAATTTTATTATTATCCCTTAATAATTTGGGGATAATTCCTTAATAGCAACCAGTTTGAGGCTTAGTCGTGGGATACCTACCCCCTCACATGACTTTATAAATTATGCGTCGTTTAGGTTTCTTTTGGAAATCAAACTCAGGTTCTACTTCCTTCACAATGACATTCCTATGTAAACTGCTTTGAACAGATAAACCAGAAAACTGCTGTTAAGTCGTATCTCTCTGAGCCTCTGGTGGTCCATGCATCATGGAAATGTTGTCTGTTCATCTGCTCTGGTGATGCTGCCAGGTTTACAGCAACATTTGGGTGGGTGGCTACTGGGAATAGTGCACATTTTATTTTGTTATTTTTATGACTTTACTGTATTCTGGAGCCATTAGGTGAAGTACCGCTGTCATCCCCTGGGGTACAATAGTATATTTATTGTACACATTTATCTTGTCTCTGGTGCTTCGTTGTTTTTTTTTTCCAGCCCTGGTGAATTTGCATTTTGGCTTCCATATCACATGTAGGAGTCCAGTCTTTCCATTCTGTTGCTCAAAATGGATTATTGTGGAGTGAAGTCTACAGGACGAATCTGGGGGGAAATGTTTGTATCTATAAATGACTCCAGGAAAACATCCTCAGTAGTCAAGGAGAAGGGTTGTAATTTGTATCTCACAGAAAGAGAGGAATGGTACAGAATTTAGAAGAGAAAAATGGTTTATATCATAAAGCAGTAATGTGCATAGGGAAAAATGAGAACCATATCCTAACATTAGGAAGAAAAAATAAAATGCATAAAAGAAAGAAAGCTTTTGAAAGACCCTTAATGCTAAATCCAAGACAACAGAGAGAATCAGTTTCAAAGTGGTTGTTAGGATTTTTGTCCTCTGTACTCTGTATACACAGTCAGAGTGTCAGTCACAATGAAGCACAGCACAATGTGGCCTAAATGAGAGAGAACATATAAATCTGCATATGAGATATTTGAAATGGTAACATTTCCCATTTGCACCACTCATAAATTCATGCACTCTGAAAGGCAAGTTTAAATCATTGTATTCTGTAGTGAACTTACTCTCTTCCTTCAATACCTTTCTCTTATGCATGTTTTTCATTCACCTATTGTACAATCACCCTTTGGTTTCTCTTTTTCTGGCCCACGTAGTTAAATAGGATGTCTGCCTCAGGCTGTCAAATTATTCATCATTTAAAATGTACATGTGAAGCAAAATGACTGACTAAGCCAACTTATGTTTTTTGGCAACACAAGCTTCAGAGGAACTTTTCATTTACCCAATGCAATATCAATAATTCACTTCTTTTGTTTATGAGGGAACACATTTTACTTAAAGAATCTCCCTATATAATTAGACTGCTTCTAGTCACCTCCAGCTCTAAAATCTTAGTTTCTTGGGGTTTCGATAGGCTATATCAATTCTAAGAACTCTCAAGAACTGTATCTTAGCTATGAATTAATTGATGGCAGCATACACAGCTATGAAAACTTCAAAACAACATGAATTAGGGAAGCGAATGTGAACAGTGGTTCATTCTTATCTGAAGCCTTGAAAGGCAAAGTAATTATGTTTGATGAGGGCAACATCCAATGCTCAGTAACTTCTTATTATCAAGTTGAGGACAAAGAAGTTGATATTTCCTTATAAATATTCTACAGGTATTTATAGTTGCTGGGCACATTTCAAGATTTTTTTATTTTTTAAGAACCATGCAATATATGCTATAAGATGCATTAAATTATATTACCTTAGATAGATTGTAATTCCTTTGCCTCACTTTCTACTTGAAAATTGAGTAAGCAATATAGTTTTTCATTAAGCTTTTGCAAACTACATACAACTTTAACAACTGCGTTAAGTATTTCTATCAAAAATTGTTTGCTAGGGTAATGCATAACTTGTGTTTCATGATGAAAATAATAAAAATAATTATTCCACTGTTTGGAGAATGTCTTCTGGAGAGTGTTGACTTTCTCCTACCCCCATGATTTGTTAACAGTACTACAAATTGAGTAACAGTTTTCCTTTCCTGGAGAATGATGGAATGGGGAAAACAGAAATTATTTGTAGATTACATTGTTTGTAATTTTAATAAAATGGCCTTTCTCCTACCAGCAGTTGAAGGGACCAAGGTGTAAGGGGATGTATCTATAAATCTCCAGAGGAAAGTCATCTATAAGAAAAGAATGTTTGATGACCTCGTGTATTATTTTGTCTAGGAGGCCCTAGAGTAGCCGTAATCATGATAGGGACATACAGGGCTATTGTTTCTACCTAATTAGCCAATTGTTGTGATGAAACAAATCAGATGGTGTTTAATACCAGCTAATATTTCCTAAAGACCCGCCCACACTATTTTAAACTCTTGAAACATCACAGTCAGAGTCAGTCTTTCTATCTAAATTTCACGGATGAACAAACTATAGCTCAGAGAGGTTACATGGTTGTCAAAAGACAGAACTAGGCTTTGAGTCTCTTTGACCCCAGAGCACATCCTTGTCCCACGATATTATTTCTATTGCTTCTCACTTTGAAAGCAATATAAAGAAGGTATTTTAAGAGTGGGTGGAGAGGTCACTGGATCTGAGCCTCCCTGCTTATTAAATTTTACATAAGAGAAATAAACAGATTAATAACGTACACAGATAACACACCATTAGAGCCAGCACCTCAAAGAAGAAACATCCTAAGTGGGACATGAAGGAATACTATGACATTCTCATTCTCAGAGCTATTTCATGAATTTTTTTATATTGGTATACTCTGACCTTTTAAAAGAAAGTAATTGTAATCATGATGGTGATGAGGTTGAAACTTGACATTTCTATCCAAAGCCAATTAAAGCCTTTGAAATTTACAATGATGCATAAGACACCTTATAATGATTGGATGGAACGCATGTCTAAAAGCCTACTTCGGTTAAATAAGAGTAGAACCAATGGATACTCACTCGGTGATAAGTATATTGGAAACATGTGAAAACAGAGGTAAAACTCAAAAGACTTGCATGGTGTCATTTATGCCAAATAAAGTACCAAAAACACTGAACAACTTTATTTTTAACTTATTTCTAAAAATCACATTTTCTTTCAAAGCTGACATGATTCTGTATTTATCATCACTTCATAAGCACGGCCCAAGAAAATGATGAATGGTAGGGCCGTCAAATGTATGAAATTGTTTATCTGTGAGCAATTGCGTCTCGGCCCTAGTCTAGGCATTGTTTTAATGTTGGCATTTTTTGAAGGATCTTATGTTTTTTCAAGTCATGTTTTATCCTCTGCCAGATAGCAGGACTGTTGTTATTCAGTGCTCTTTTCATAATTTCAGAGAAATTTGAAAATACAAAGGGCAATTAATTTCTGCTGTCTTACAAATGACTGACACAGAATAAGAAAAAAAAAAGAAAATAACATTTTTTCCCAAGTTTAGGGGCCCGCGACAGGATTTCAGAGTCAAACGTGCCTGTGGATTGCTTTTCAATGGTGGGGCTTGCTCTTAGATTGTCCTTTTTCCATTCACCATTCCAGGATTTTTCTCCAAAAATATCCTGTGAGGTCCAAATGGTAGCCAGCATTCTGTCTTTGCCTGATGAGCCTGCACGTTTTCTAATCCAACACTTCTCTGGAAAAAGAAATAAAATATAGTGCGATTAATGAGAATGGGGGTATCCCACAGTTTGTTGAGAAAATTGGAACCTTGCCTGCTGGTCTTTTTCATCCCTTGGCTGACAGAAAAACAATGCAAATCAGGGAAGGAAGAAGGGGCCCGGGTACCAGACAGTGAGAACGCTGCCAGGCTGCTTTGCAGCTCTCATCCCTGTGTGTCGTTTCTGTTTTGATGCCATCGAAGCGTATATGTTAATAATAACCAAAGACTGTCAGAAGTGCAACACTCCTGCAGAACCTACAGGTTCCTACAGCCAAAACATGACTCTCTCATTTTCGTTCAGTAAGGCTCTGTACAACTCTGCTACTTCTAACCATCACTCATGGAGCCGCGTTCCAACGGGCTCTTCAGCTTTCTGCGTTTTCTTCCGCGCTCAACGCCTGTCTGTCCCTGCCTCCTGCCTTGGTTTCCTGCCCCTCTTCCTCCGTCCTTCTTAAGAATTGAGTTGTTTATAGTTATTTCTGCTTACCGTGTGGAAACTCAGAATGGAAATAGAGCTGATTGGCAACTCATTTGCATGTTCTTAAGCCTGACCGGTTAATTCAACCACAAACTCCTTGGAGGTTCCTCAGACTCTTGCCTTCTCAGTTTCAGGGAGGCCCCTCGCCCCATGATGAATTGATGGGAAAAGTGTCAACAGCCTTTATTCAACCTGAATGCACTGCCTAACATGAATCTAATACTGTGTGAGGAACTGAAGGTGTTCCCAAGTCATACCACATTGTCCTTGCCCTCAAGGCTTATTAACAATTCAGAGCACATGATTAAGTAATAATAATAATAATAGCAATAATAGAAGGAGGAGGAAGTAGTTGTTGGTTTCTAACCCTGAGGTAATTTTTAGGAACCAATATCCCTGTGGTCTGTAATAATCAAGGAGGTCTTCAGTCACTAGGTGAAACTCCAAAAAGACATCAAAGCGAGGGTGGAATTTCCACAGGCAATAAACAATAGATATCATATTGATTTAATAGTTCATTTATCCACTTTTCCCTCTATGTATTCAATTCACAGACATTTATTGAGTGTATACTATGGGCCCCATATTTTATTAAGACCTGAGACAGACGACAAGATGAGAAAAAAAGGTCCTCACCCTAGACAAACAACCGAAAAACGTATTAAGACTGAAATGAAAAATTGTAAGACATTTGATGTAGGCTAGATTCAAGGAAGTGCAAAAGCTTCTGAGAGAAGTGGGAAAAGCAAGAGTACTTGTAGAGGAGCCAATCCTGAACATGTGACGTGAAAGGGACAATGTGACTAAAACTGTTTATTTGAAATGAACTGAAGCCAGGATCCATAATGAGATAATCCTGGTTTTATTTTGGAGGCGGTAAGATAATGTTCTGAAGAATGTGGAAGATGCCACATAGGGTCCTATTCAGAGATATAAAGTCAGAAGATAAACATGAGAGAAAATACATTCCCATCAGCCTCTTATGAATGGAAGGGCCCTAAGCCCCAGCTCCCCTTCACAGGGACTCTAAACATCCAATAGTTCAAAGCACAATTATGTTTCTCAGCTGATGAAATCCTCGGAAGGGGATAATAATAATGAGTACCATCCCCTTTTTATGAGTGAGGAAACCGAGGCAGAGAGGAGCGAAGCCGCTCTCTTAAAGGCTCACAGCCAGGCCTAGAGTTGGGCATCCTGGAGCTGGTACTTGAGGTCTATGCAGACCTTGCCACCGTTCCTCACCTGCCACCGTTCCTCAGACCTGAGCCCTGTGAAGAGAGGAGGCGGCAGCTGCAGGGAGACAGTGTTGGTTCATAAAACGAACCTCGCCGTCTCTTGCTGCTGTTTTTAAATCTATGACTCATCTCCTTCATCCAAGAAATCAGTAGCATCCCCTTCTCATTTATCTTTATCTCCCTTCTAGCTCCACCAGGTTAGACATTCTCAAGATTGGAAACGTTTCCCCCAGGCGGGTCCAAATCAAAAGGTCGGAGAGGTTGTGAAAAGCCACTGAGAAAGAAAATCGAGAAAATCCAACTAACTCAGGGGCCTGAATTCCCTAAGCACAGTTCCCTAAGCTTGGATCCTGTCATCACAATACAATAAAAACCTGAGTGACCAAGAGAATTTCTTCATCTCACAGCCACTTGAACGCATGTAAACCCTTAATTTACTGGAAATGACTCCCATCACGCATTTGAGGATCCTCACTTTCTACGTTGTCAAAATGTCAGAACGATTTCAGACGAAAGATTAGTATTTTCTTCCCGGTGTATATAACACAAAATTAAAGACTACCCCCTCACACCTTTTCTATTTCTACCAGATAAGGTTTTAAGGCTTGAAAAGCCATTACATTTATACTTTGCTGTGTTTGGCCGAAAGTTTAAACTTGAAATAGAGTTGAGATTGACAGCACTTAAATTCTGCAGCAGCATAATTATTATCTGAGTTCTGGAAGCCAAACAGAGTCAGAGACAGGCATTTATATCATGTTTTTTCACATTTGATTCTGTTTTCTTTCATTCACACAAACCCCACACATAAGCCCATCTAGAAAGTTTATAAACAACATTTAATGTGTAATTCAAAGCTTGTCCTTACTTTTAAATGCTTGGGTGGCTAAAAATAGGGTTGGTTTGTTTCTCTCTACATTAGAAAAGTATCTTTGAAAAAGGATTTTGTCTCATTTGAAATGGCAATGTACAGCTTATTTTGTTTGGATTAGTTTTTCTTCAGTGGAGTTAGGTATTCTTTAAATTACCTTGCCATTCAGAAGAGATGATTAAATTATCCCAATATTAGCTCATTAAAATTCCACAAAATCATGATTTATAGGCATATCACCGAAAGTCATAGGATAACCACCAAGAGATTTTAAAAGAAAAACAATCAAACAGTGATTGCTTCTGTAGAGAAAAATGAGAGACTGAAGCAATGGTTGGGAAGTGGGTAGGAGAGAGGGGATATACTTTCTTCATTTTATCCGAGCCCTCATTTTAATTATTTTTAACCATATATACGCAATGCTTCTATACAATACTAATAAAATAAGCTTAGTCATAATTAGCTAAAAATAAAGACTATGGTGCTTCTATAAATTAAGGGAATTCTGCAGATTTAAATGAACTGTCATGGCCAAGTTGTCATGATATTTGAGGGAGAAGCCAAAGGGGCAAAAATACTATGTATATTTTAAATAACCCAACTATACAAAGACAAAAAGTGTATTTATCTGTGTGTAAATGCATTAAAAAATTCTAGAAGGATACACTTCAAAGTAGTAACGCTCTTTGTGAGGACCAGGATTTGGCAGAAGCAGAGGAGAAGGTGAAGGATTTATTTAATAATCTGCCCTGTTGTGTGAATGCTTTCATAATAACAATGAACACAAGTTTTTGCTATGGGCCAGTTCTTCTTCTTAGCACTTGGCATGTATTAGCTCACTTACTAATTGCCTTAGTCGGCTTGAGCTGCTATAAAAGAACATCATAGACTGGGTGGCCTAAATAATAGACATTTATTTCTCAAAGTTCTGGAGGTTAGAAGTCCAAGATCAAGGTAGCCCATCAATTCTGTTCAATTCTTTTCCTGATTTGGGGAGGCACTCTTTTTGTATTCTCACGTGGAAGAGAGATCCCTAACTTCTTTTTTCTTTTTGAGCATTTTTTACAATTAAATTTATGGTGGTAACATTGGTTAATAACAGTACATAATTTTCAGGTATCTAGGATTATAATTTGATATCTGTGTACTTATAAGGCTACTAATCCCATCATGGCAGCTCCCCCCTCGTGATGTCATCTAAACCTAATTACCTCTCAAAAGCTCCACCTCTTACGATATTCCCACTGCGGATTAAAGTTGCAACATGTGAAATAGTGGGGGACTCAAACATGCAGTTCATAACACTGTTTCAATACTATAAGTAATACATTAAAAATATTACATTTAACTTTTAAAGAAACAGAAAAGAGTCCTTCACAAAAATATAGAAGTTCTGTGACGTTCTTCCCTCTTTTTCCTCCACGTGAGAATCCTTTTCTACTGCCTTTCTCCAACTCTTAATAAAGAGTTGTACTAATATTAACTATTAACATATGCCATTTAAAGTTTTTATCATAGGGGTGAAGGGAAGAAAATTTTTTTTAAAAATCTCATAAATGGTTGAAGTTAAGTTGTATTTTGTGACTGTTTCATTGTATTGGATTTGATCTTTGGTTCAACTAGACCAGTGGTTCCCAAAGTGTGTTCCTGGTTTAACATCAACACCCCCTTAAGAACTTGTAAAGGCAAATAATCCTGGAGTGGACTCCAGACCTACTGAATTTAAACTCTAGGGGTCAGATTTAGCAATCTGTGTTTGAACAAGCCCTTCAGATGAGTCTGAGGCAGGCTGACTTTTGAAAGCCACTCATCTAGACTAGGGCACATAATATACTCATATTTATGCCCCCTTATTTTCTATATAAGACCGTATACAAAAAAATAGTAGTTTCTAGCCAATAAAATTTCCCAGTGATTTATCTATGAAGTTATGTTTTCTGTTTCTATGTAGACAACTGCTCTACTAAGATTTCTGTAATGCTTCTTTAGGTGGTTTTTCTGTATACTAAATAACCGTCTCCTGACAACCTCATCCATTATCTATACATATATATATGGAGTGAAATTCTGCTCTTCTGATAAGTGTTTTGGATTAGTAATTATTTTTATTGAGATGACTAATAACACGATGACGGACGGCATAGTATCCACAGACAATCTTAAACTTTTAAGCACCATGAGAAACCCAAAATCACTGTCAATTTGCCATTGGAAGGCATCAGTGGGAAAATCTATTGGAGCATACTGTGAATCTTAGTGTGCATTTATATTTCTTTATACATTTTTATGCAAAACATTATATTCAAATATGCCTCTTCTATTTTTTTATGAGGTTAAATGAACTCCTTGTTTTCATTTTGCTGCATGATAATGTACTAAGTTCCCACTGTTCCACTTTCTAAACTTAAAACTTTCAAACTTTAGTTTTAGTAGCTGTACCTTTACTTCTAATAAAAAGTTTGTTGGAAGCTATAGTGGGTTAGATAGTGTCCACACCCACCCACCCACCAATTCATGTCTACTAGGAACTTTAGAACATGACCTTATTTGATAATAGAATCTTTGCAGATATAATTAGGTTATGCTGAGTTCATCCTAGATTAGACTAGGCCCTAAACCCAATGACTGGTGCTCTTAGAAGAAGATACCAAGAGAATGTGCAAATAGAAGCAGGGTCTGGGGTGATGTAGCTATAAGCCAAGGAATGCCAAGGATTGTTAGAAGCGTCCAGAAATGAGGAAGAGGCAGAACAGGATGCTTCCTGAGAGCCTTCAGAGGGACTATGGACCTGCTGACACCTGGATTTCAGACTTCTAGTCTCTGGAACTATGAGTGAATACATTTCTGTTGTTTTAAGCCGCCATGTTTATGATAATTTGTTATGGCATCACTGAGAAATGAATACAGAAGCAGATTCTTCATCATCATCAACAACAACTCTACAAAAGACTCTAGAGTTAGGTCTAGTAGCCTGGAGGTATCTCCAAGGGACCTTTATGATTTCTCAGAAAACTATTGTGAAGAAAGTTTGGGAACAGTGCCCTCGAGGCTTCATTCTTTGCTTTCAGCACATCAGGTACTACTTTTCCAAACTTTAACACAATACTTTAAAGGAAAAAAAAAATTCTATTTTTACTTACAAGGTAGAGCGTTGTGCTTCCCAAACCATATTTTGCTAAACAGCAGTTCCAGAAGGTTTTAATAGGACGATTAAAAACAAAAAAAGGAGAAAAAAGAAAGATTTCAGGATCCAAAACTTTGAAAACATTTCATGATAAGTACTTCTCTTGGAGATTCTTATGAACACTGAGAATCTGAAAGATCCTCAGGAAAAATCCAGTTTATCTTTAGTTATCATAGATTCTACACTTATAGAGAGATAGGGAATGGAATTTGTGTAAGCCCTGGGAGAGGGGAAATTAGACTGGCCCTCATAAGTCTCAGCTTGGTCATATATGGCCATGCAAACTGAATCTACCCACAACCTCAGTTCTCTCCTCTAAAGACAAGAGATAATACCTGCCCTGTCAATATCACAGTGTTGATGGAAGGATCAGCAACCTTGGTTACATTGATTCATTTTATGCTTTTATTCACTTACACTATCTCAAATCTGGGATGTTGATAACACCTATATTACTTATCTAAGAAGGCTAATGCTGAATCACTGATATATGTGAAACACCTTGAAAAATAAAATATTATATAGACAGAAGATTTCATTTACTACTCGATTTAATTGATGTTTTTCTAATTTATTGATGTTAGGAAGTTAAAAGACTTCCCATTTATGGACAATAGAAATTTAAAAACTCAATCTATACTTCCATTCCAATTCTGTATAAACTTGGTGCCATTTATTACAATAATACTATTACCTTGCCAGCAAATGTTTACGGAAGTAGGGATACTTACAGTGTTCTTTTTTTTTTTTTTGCCATGCATCATCCAAAGCATAGAAAAAAAGAAGGTGTTTCCAGAATGTCTCCATTCACATCCCTCCATATTTCTTTTGTACTTTGTACTTCATCAAGGGTGTGTAACTGACTACTTATTTCACACTAGGAATAATGGCTACATGACTGTGTGTGAGGCATATTAATGAGTGCATAATAAAACCATTATTATTTCACTGGAAAATGAAAAAAAATATATATAATATATATACATATATTATATATATATATATAATACATATATATGAATAAGATATTGGAACTATTTATTTTGCTCTGTCACACTGTCTAGCAAAAGGAATTCTTATACCAATAACTTACAGTTGATCTGTAAAAAGAGATTCTTTATCACATTTTCAGCTGAACATCAAACAGAAACAAAAGGCTATATTAATTCAGAAAATATCTGACTCATAACAAGTAGACAGTAATTAAAACAACGTAAATATTACTGAGGATTTGCTACACCCACAAACTAAGTTTCAAACAGATTAAACATACATACACAAACATACAACCATACATGTGCATCTATAAGTAACTGATTGAAGAGAAGACATTGTCTAATTTTATTTAAGATATTTTTTCTGAACCAAATAAATATAAGTTTCTACCTCTTCTGAAAATATGGAGTTACTAATTAAACCTCACACACACATATACACACTACACTCATATATTTAAAAAGTCTAAACAGTGTAATTCAAAAGAAAAGATTTTATGTTCAAAAGGCGGGATCAATTGCCTACACAATTCAAATTTTCCAGTGAATTCTTTTTTTAATTCTGTAATTTACTTTGTTCATTGGAAGTGACTTTTTAAACTAAAAAATGTACTGAATATTTACTGCAGTACTATACAGATCAAACAGACTTTCACACACACAAAAACAACAGTATCCAGTTTCTAATGTTCTTTTTCATAATATATGCAAAGAATGACTTATTACTTGTCACTTAAAAAAACACACACTTCCCCTAATGTTGGGCATTTCACAAAACTGTCTCTATAACACACTGCACGTCCATATGTAGGCAATGTGTAAAATAGACTTTGGGTATTTTGCCATGGTTTGCAGTATATGTGTTGGTGCTCCACGCCAACTTTCCATTCTCTTTACCAAAGAAGTTGTCTAAATTGTTAATGCAGAATATTTTAAACATAGAATGTCATCCAAACCTATTTTTCCCTAATATATAGTTTTTTAAAGGGGAAGAGGTCAGAATATTCCAATCAATTGACGTAATCAATCTAATTTATGCACCGAGGAGTTGAACACTGTGCATCCTTTGACCATTTTCCATTTGTTTCTAGAGAGATTAGTGATAGGATTCTCACTGAATTTAAAATCCAAATTGTAATAAAGAGAGAAAATAGATTATGGAAAACCAGGAGCTGTTGCAGTATTTTTGCTTGTTAAGGACCAATTTTGGACACCTGGAAATTGAATTGGAAGGACTTTCAAAGAAATCAGAGTCAAATCATTAACCCTTTCCATCTTGTAAGAGTATTTAATAACCCAAGATTGGTTACCTAGAACTATTTTCAAGAATATGGACTGTTTTTGAGGATGTGGCTAATGCCATCTTTCCAGAGTATAATATTGGCCTTGCAGAAATGATGGGCAAAATGCTGAAAACGAATTTTCACCACTTGCTACCATTCCAATTGAGATGCTATGTTTCCAAAGAGTCTTCCACGGAAAGAAAAAGTGAGTTAGGGAAAATAAGAATTTCCATGTGTTTATGAAAGAACAACGTGTTCTTGCCAGTAGGACTGGTAAAACTCCCCTTCCTCACCAAAAAAAATAAATAAAAATAAAAAAAGTAAATGAACAACAAAAACAACAATGATTTTTTAAAAGATGAAAACGAAAAAAAGAAAATGAAAAAAGGCAAGGAAAACAACCAACACCAAGAGCCCCACTGAAAACTAAACAAGGCCGGCCTAGTGGTGTGTTGGTTAGGAGTTGGCTTGGGACACCAGCTCTGAGCATCAGGGCCCCGGTTTGAATCCCACATGAGGAACAGTGACGCTGTGCCCTCTACAGCTAAGATGTTGAACAACAGCTTGGCCTGGAGCGGGGCTGCCATGAGTCGCCGGCGAGGCATAGGCTGCAGTGGGGCTGGCCGGCAGCGGGCGTGCGTTTTCGTGAGCTGCCATGAGCTGCAATGAGCGGCCATCCAATGGCTGTGAGCGACTGCCTCACCCGGGAAGCACGCAATGATAGTACCAACATAGGCCAGTGAAGCAACGTCCTCCACAACTAGACTGAAGAACAAAAGGACAGCAACTTGTCTGTTCCCCTTCCCCGATTCCCCAACTCTGTACCCCTCCCCCAATTCCCCAATTAAAAAAAGAAAAAGAAAAAAAAATCTAGAACATCAGGCTTAATTCTATCTGAAATACCTAAATAAATCCAGGCGTTTCTAGATGCATTTAAGGTTTTGTGTTTCTTTTTCTGTTTTTTGTTTCTGTTTTGTGTCTACTGCTTACAATAAAAGAAACATTGACAAGCTTTGAAAACAACCAATCCTTTCTACACAGAGTATGTTGTAATTTTAAAATCTCTTAAGAGGGTTTGTGCTACCCAGTCTAACTTCAGTCTTTTGAGGAACATGGATTCAAAGTTTTCTACTCGTGCCATCTATTCATGTTGGCCATTTATCACTGTGAATAGGGGAAGAGCACTTAGCTAGTTACACATCAGTAGCAAGACATGAGTTATAATTCTACCTTATTTTACTCCTTCACCTTTCGATAGCTCAGTTGCTTCTATTAAATACCTGGGTGACCTTGGGAGAGGCTGTTTCCCTGTGGGTTTCTTATCTTCTCCTCAACTGTAACGTACCGGTACTGTGTGGGACTAGTTGATTTCTCTCCAGTTGAGTTCCCTCAGATTTTAGTTTCTGATCTAAGACATCATCTTGGAGTTAAAGATAAACTCTGTAAAGAAGCAGCAGTTAAGTTCTCATTTCTTTACCCCACATCTGCTCTGTTCCACGCCCCAAACTGTGTGCCTTCCTGAAGATTCAGGTGCCACAGAGATAGGCCCTGGAGAGGTGACATAGCTAAATAATAGTTAAGGGAATCAAGTAAGAAATCTGATTACAAAGGTTTGGAGTCTTGTCTCCGCTACTTCTAGCTCTGTGACCTTAGTAAGTTACTGCAGTTCTTTGAGTCTCCGTTTGTTTTCTCATTATAAAATTGTGAGTGTCTGCCTCACAAAGTTAGAAATAATGTCTTACTATATGCACAGTGCTTAAGGAAGTGCCTGGTGAGAAATAAGTGCTACAAAAATGTCCGCAGCTATAGTCATTCCCTCCTAATGACAGAACTCCAGGAAGATGCTAATTGCAAACATTTAGACCAAACACTTCCTAAAGTGCTGATCAATGTAATAGAACTTAACCTTTAGTCAAAGGTTAAAAAAGAAAGAGTGGTGGTAAAATTTTCATAATTTATAGATGATAGTGTTGTCTATTTTGAAAACCCGAGAGATCTCAGTGTTAAGCTATTGCAAACACTAAAACAATTGAAAAAGCAATAGCTTTTTGGCATAGCCATCATAAAAGACAAGTCCAGGTGATGAAGAACTAAAGCTTCCTGCCAAGAGTCAGAAGCAACTTGCAAACCATTTGAGTGAGCCCCTCCCCAAGCCTCCATCAAGCCTTCAGGTGATTGGTTCTGGTGACGTATGGACTGTGGCCTCATTAGAGCACTTAAGCCAGGACCAGTCCAGCTGCATCCAAATTCCTGAATTACTGTGAGCTAACAGGGTTTGTTGTTGTTTCAAGCCACTGTGTTTTGAGGGAGTCTACTCTGAGTAGGTAACCAACACGCCCAGATATATGTAAGGATAAATAATCATGGATTGCACTTCCGTGGGAATAGACAGGCTCTCAGCAGCCACTCAATCTGGCAGCACCTTGGTCTTGCACTTCCAGCCTCCAGAACTGGGAGAAATAAATATCAGATGTTTGAGTCACCCAGTCTATGATATTTTTGTTACAGCAGCCCTAACTCATGAAGACAATATATTTCCCTAACTTTTCCAAGTGTATCACAACCTGTATGGACTCTATCCTGGGTCACATTCTGCTCTTTGCCAGGTTTAATACTTGCTAAGTGTAATGATACCAAATCATATAGTGGGTAGCTAATATATAATACACACCATCCAGTTAATTAATAACCAAATTGAATTAAAAGGGACAGGACCCACGAACAAGGTCATTCTTGAAAACAGAGTGACTGGAGACTATGTTTCCTAAAATTCACACTGAGGAGCTAGTTGTGCTGTATTAATGTTATTCTTTCACTGTATATGTTCACTGTTTCTGGATAAATAGGTCCTGCAGTGGATGAAAAGCTGGTAAAAGAAAGTATTTAGCAGGAGTAAGTCTAGCTGTGCTGTGAGGCTCAAAAGCCACGGGATGCATTTCCAGACTGGGAAGCAATAGACTGCAGACACAGAAACGGGCATAGAATCAAGGATTGAAGGATCATCAAATTGATCCAATCGCTGAGTTTGGGAAGTTTGAAGTCAGAGCAACTTACAGATGATCTCTTTCAGCATCTCCTCCCCGTTCGTTTTCAGTTTATTAAAGTGAAAATAAAGTCTAATGCTTTGGAGGAAAGAAAAAATGGACAGACCTTGGTGTTCACACTCCGGCCAGACCTTTGAAATACAAGAAATACATCAGGTTGCATCTTTGCACGACATACAGACTGCTTCCACAAAAGCAGGAGGGACTGCCACGTGATGGCAAGACTGGAAGTATAGCATTCCATCAAGGGTTTTTTTGTTTTGTTTTGTTTTTTGATAGACTTTAGTTTTTAGAGTGGTTTTAAGTTCATGGCCAAACTAAGAGGAAGGGATTTTCCATGGGCCTCCCTGTCGCCTCACATGCACAGCCTTTCCCATAATCAATGTTGCTCACCAGGATGGTACATGTTACACCTGATGAAACTATATTAACATTTTTAAAAAGTCAAATGTTTTTTATATCCTGGATTTTAAAATAAAAAATGGATATATTTGAGGTGTACACCATGGTGTTTTAATATATGTGTATCATGAAATGATTACTATGTCAAGTTAACATACGCATCTCCTCACATAGTTGCCGTGTGTGTGTGTGTGTGCGCGCGCGTGCGTGCGTGCGTGTGTGCGTGTGTGTGTGTTTGTGTGTGTGTGAGAGATGATGGCACCTGAAATCCACTCTTTTAGAGAATTTCCAGTATTCAATACAGTATTATTAACTATAGTCCTGATGTTATATGCTAGACATCTAGGCTTTTTCATTCTACATAACTTTGTCTCATTTATTTCATTTAGCATAATGTCCTCCAGGTTCATCCATTTTGTCTCAAGTGGCAGAGTCTCCTTCTTTTGTAAGGTTGCATAATATTTCACTATATATATATATATATATATATATATATATATATATATATATATATATATATATATATATACTTAGGTTGTTTCCATATTTTGGATTTTGTTAATAATGCTGCAATGAACATGGGAGCACAGATATCTCTTCAAAGTACAGATTTCATCATTTCCCTTGCTTTATACTAGCGGTTCTCAACCTGTGGATCGCAACCCTTTTGGGGGTCGAACGACCCTTTCACAGGGGTCGCCTAAGACCATCGGAAAACAAAAAGATATTTACGTTACGATTCATAACAGTAGCAAAATTGCGGTGATAGAGTAGCAACGAAAATAATTTTATGGTTGAGGGTCACCACAACATAAGGAACTGTATTAAGGGGTCGCGGCATTAGGAAGGTTGAGAACCGCTGCTTTATACATTGTTGTTTGTTTTACTTTTTAAAGAGAGCATCACTTTCTCTTAGAATAAATCCATTTTTGTGTACACAGCACTATTTGTGTACAAATGAACGCTAAGAAAGAAAATGTGGTTGAATCTGTAAGGCGTGTGTTTACTTGAGAAAATCTTAATATATGATTCAATAATACAGTAAGTTTGCTTTGGGTTAAAATTATGCAGCAACTTATAATGAATGTTTAGGATAGAGCTATGCTGCCAATATTTCAGTCATGTAGCTACCATCATGTGTTTGCTTTTGTTATAGGTGAATGACATGACATTTTCTCGAAAGTAAACTATTTTTTTTGTTTGGTTTTTTGTTTGTTTTTAGCACGCAAGCAGGGTTTATTAGTGATACATTCTAAGGGTAGAGAAGGAGCCTAGCAAGGTGGAAAAGAGGGTGGGAGGGGAAGGGAAGAGAGAGAGAGAGAGAGAGAGAGAGAGAGAGAGAGAGAGAGAGAGAGAGAGAGAGAGAGAGGAGAGAAAATGTGTGAGCAAGAGAGCTGGGGCCAAAAGTAAGCTTTTTTATGTAATAGAAATGCATTTCCTTGTCACATGGTTGTTTATTGCAACCTTAATATAATAAAATCATAAGTTTAATGCGCTATTTAAATATTTTCTAAAACCCATCAGTATAAACATCTAACTATTAAAATCAAAGGATCATATCTATGAACCACCAAAAATCACCCTGGGTGACACCTTTGTGGAAAACCAGGGTGTTTCCATGGTGCTAAAGGCAAGCTTGTCTCCTTATGATCCTCCATCTTGTTTACGCTGCCGCTCTGTTTTCTTCAGCACTAAGGCCCTCCTAGGTTTTCAGTCATCCAAACACTTTTGACAGCATGTCTTGAAAATGATCATTGATGGTTTTTCTTTCCAAGTGATTAAAGAGGTGGTTTACCTGGTAAGAATAGATGTCCCATGCTTTTTGTTTGTTTGTTTTTTTTACTATCTTGGCAGCACTTTTTTTTTTCTTCTAATAGTAAAAGTAGAAAACAACTCCTTAAATATATTATGCTAATATTTATTTTAAAGGACAGCACTGTTTGGGGGAGTGACACCTGTTTACCTCAGATGGAAATCATATTAGCACAGGCACCCCCTCCCCCCAAACTCTAAATACATTCTCATCCAAGGGTACAAAGGATCATAAAAGCTTGGTTAGAAGCAAACAATCACACAGCTTTGCTTTTGTCTGACTCCATTCTCATCTGTTGACTTTCAAATTGAATGAGAAACATTGTTTCCTGATAAGAGAAAAGAGCCTGAAAGGCTGGGAGTACAATAAAGGATAACATTACTCACCTTGAGCTTCCAGGTGCTCTCTGCCTGATCATTTCTGTCACAGTTGAAGAGATCAGCCGGCTGTGGCGCTGATTTCTGAAACTGGTATCAGGTGAAGTTCAGGGGAGGAAAGCCTTAAAGAGGAGGGAATAGTGGATTGAGGAAAGAAAAGAAACAGAAAAGTGAATGACAATGGAAAAGAATGATGTGAACGCGAACCGTTTACATTAAAAACAGAATTGTCAGGCACCCTTTGAAAAGATGACATTACCGTAACCCGAGTAGTTAATTGTTTGGGCTCTATCATCTAAGACTCTCAGGCTTAAAGTTATTCTGGATGATGATAATTCAAACCTCACAGGACCGTTGTTTTAGGGAATACAGCGCTTCCTCATTTCGTGAAACTTACAATTACTGCTGTGAATAATATTTGGGAAAACAAAAGGCAACTGGAATTGGAAAGGGAGGCCTCTGTCATCAGGCATGTGGAACAGGTGATGTGCATTTTCAGAAGGAAGCTATCACACCCTGAAGAGCTACCACTGGGGCTTCCTCTGTCCTCCCTTTGACCACGACTCCCCTACCTAGAGCAACTTGGGGGCTTTAACTACACTTCCCAAGTCTGAGTGTTCTTGCCACTGCCAGTGTTTATATGAAAAATACTCATTTTCTGAGGCATCCTCTCTCTCCTTCAGACTGTACACCAGTCACTCCATGCTGCCCAGTGACTACCTTGCCTGTGGATAACACATCTTGTGCGTGGCAGAGGGACTTCTGCCTCCAATTTTAGTGTCTTGGGTGTAATATTATAGTTATGGAGAGAGAGACTCTCAAGGGAGGAACCTACGACTCAGATAAGGTAAAGGGGCTGTTTAGATCCAGATAGCTTAAGCTAAAAAGCTCCTGGCTTTGTCCCCCATGCTGACCACTTAGGCAGCTGCCTAGAGAAAGACAGTCAATTAGTTA